>NW_028288707.1:948064-1122097 GCF_059628265.1 Tinamus guttatus | reverse complement strand
GCTTGACTGCCTCAATATCACTTTACCCTGACTTGATCCTCTGAAAGTGCCCTGACATGACAAAAGTATAGATTGGAGTAGCTTGGGGTTCAGTGGGCTTAATGCATTATGAAAAACAAGAAATATATGCAGTATTAAATATGAACAGAAGGGATGGCTTAAAAAAAAAAAAAAGCATAGAGTACTTAAAAATGGTAGCTCTGTGAGGCAGAGAGGAATGTACTAAGTGCTGCCTGTAAAATAAAACAAAAATAACATACTGATGGGAACAGTGAGTTACTTGATAATACTGTAATAGGAAAGCATGTTATTGGGTGCAAGACAGAATGCAAATTAATGACAATGGCAATTAAATCATTTTTAAAGAGGACGACATATGTCAACTTCTAGGTACAATGCCATTTTTAAGCAGAAATAGCAAATAAGAATATTGTGTACAATAACTGCACCAATAAACTCTTAATAGAAGATTGTAATGGATGTAATAGAAAGAAAGGAAAGATGTCCATGTTACTCTGAAATGACTTACTATTGCTATCGCTTCTTAATTGTATTATGAAATGAGGACAGCATGAACACTTTCCTGCAAAAGGAGAATTCAAAAGTTGTAGAAGTAATATTTCCCCTCCTCTGTAGTATTTTCCGTACTGCATGCAGAATAACAAGCAGAAGCAAAGAGGAAAAGTTTCAGCACATATATGAGAAAAATAGCATAAGAAATAGGCATCTATACTTCCAGAACAGCAGGATTCTTTTTGGAAGGGATGGACTTTTTAAAAATTGCTTTTGTACAACCTGAAGAAGCCTAAGAAATATAACTGGGAGAATATGAATATATAGTTTCTAGTTTTGAGAAACAAAGGAAGCTAATGTGGTGAAGCAAGCATGTAAAGTTTTAAAGACAGCTCTTGAAAGAAAAGGCATCCTTCAAAAAGTTTAAATTGTATCCAAATGGGAAAAATAAAACACTATAAAATCTGAGAAGCTACATGTAAAAATGCCATGAGACTGTCCAAAGAGACAATAGGAACAAGATATGAAAGTATAAAATGCCATAATAAATCTTTTCAGGATCATGAAGACACAGTGAATGGAGTCAGATAATGTGTACAAAAGGATCATTTAGCAAAGGTTTAGTGTAGGAGATTTTGGTGAGGCTCTTATGACAGAATTTTTCTTGTAGGAGTCATGAAATTCTCTCTCAAATTTAAGTCATTATAGATGCTATTATGAAAGAGGTAACATGAAGAAGGACAATGGACAGAAGAATTCTAAGGGGGCTCAAGGATTAAGTCTGAATTACAACTCTGAAGTGTGGAACTGAACACAGCGTAGAGCTTGGTGCAGTTCAGCAAACTAAAATGATTCAGGAGAGGAAAAGAAAAGTAAGGTGATTAAGTGCACAGGTGATACCAAGTTGTTTGTGGCATTGACAATTTGTAAAACCGCTGAAGGTAATGAAAATAGCAGATGTAATTTGAAATTAAATATGAGCTGATATGTGTGGAGTCATGGTGGGCAACAAAATTCCCATATGAGCTCTTGCTGAAGATTGGTGCACAGAAATGATATGTTGAGAACAAAAGTGTAGACAGAGATATGAGCTCGATGCTCAGAAGCATACTTGTAAAGCACTTACGTAAATGTTGCATCTGGGCAAGACACTTGTATTTGTTGTTCTCCTAGCAGGACAGTTGAGCAATTTTGACTGTATGTTTACATATATACATATATAAATATAAAGTAGGAAATATTTACTTGATAATAAATAATTAAATAAATAATATTATTGCCAGTGTGTTAAGGGTGAGTGCTTGCTACTTTTTTTGTGATCACACTTGATCGTTTGCCTTATACGTGAAGCAGGGCTGCAGAGACTTTGACAAGGGACTCTCTTGTTTTGTTCAGTCTTTCTTATGACTCCAGGCACTGGCACAGCCTTAGTGTGGGTGCCTGGTATTAACACCTAAGTGTTACCAGTAAAATACATATTGGTTTATGTGTTTATAAATGCACTTATCAAATATATCGCATTAAGAAAAATATAGTTTGTAGAAATATTTTTACCCTAAATATCTTAATAGTTTTAAAATATATGAATCCAGAAAATTTGTCTAACCTCAGCCCAACGACATTATATATATATGTAATGAAAATGATTATAGGGTTTCCATTTTTTTTACCTTGGTAGTTTCCTCCCAGCCTCAACACCTCACTCAATTCCTCGGCTTTTATATCTTTCAGTTCCAGTGCCACTTGGAAAGAAATGAACACTTATGTCTATAGGGGTGGAAGTTACACTTAATAATAATAAATCCACCAAGTGGTCTTTAGTGTCCCCAAATAGGTGATGTTTTTCTCTGCTGGGTTTTTAAAGCAGCTTCATGATTTAGGATTAATATTTGTAGAGGCACTATTTTTAAAGGTGATAGCAGAAAATATTATTTCCTCTTGGAAATTAAAGAAAATGGTTGAAATTAGTTTTCTGTGAGTGTGAGGAGTTCACGTATGTTCTACTGAAATGATATTTTGGTATTGCCTAGATCTGATAGCAAATTTACCATGTTCTCCGGGTGAAGAGAAGTTTTCGTTGGTCTATCACTCATGCTAGCAGACGAGGTTATTGAAAGTAACAGGAATTTTCAAGGAAGCACTAAAATAAAAATGACTGTGAAAAAATAGGGTTTGTTTGCCATGCTTAAATGCTGTTTTTATAAAGTCTTCAGATATGTTAATATTGTACATAATGTATTTCTCCAGACAACTCTCTGAGAGTTCTGAAGTATTGTCTTTGTAGTAATATTCTTTGGATGCTGTAAGAGAAGAAGAAATGCTAAGCTTTTCTTCATCTTGATAGTACAGATAAGTTTCATGACCATTTGCTTGACCTTTTGTCAGATGTAAAGAGCACGGGATGCTCACACTATTTATTTATTTATTTTTATTTTTTATTTTTTGTACAGCACATAAGCATATAAATATCATATGCATTCTATTTGCTATTCACTTTTTAAAAGTTCATCTTTTCTAAAATAACTAAAATACTAGAGGTTTTGGTACTGTCATTCAATTGCTGACATCAATTTATAGATATTCATTTTCTTTAGAACAGCGGAATTTTTTCTTGACATTAACTTGCACTTTATTTATGTTGGTCCCTACTGAAGAAATACATGATTTCTTCTGTGAAAATCAGACTATATAGAAAATGTGTGATATTGAAGGGAAGGGAGGTAAAATCTAGCTAGTCAAGTTTAACAGATTTCTGGGTCAGACTTTACGTAACAATAAAGGAAATAAATGGCCAGTAGAGTGATAAAAGCATATTTAGTCTTGAGTATTGAAGTATGTTTTCCATAATTCTTTCTTACATGTAAGTTTCTTGTGTCTTAGTCAAAATTTTCTATATGATTTCTATAACGAGGAAAAACAATGTGTATGTAGAAATGCATTCTCATGCTAAGCATAGAAAGGATGAATAGAAATTTATTATGTGGTGTTAAGAGGGTGGACTTAAATGCATTCATATTTTGGGACCTTTGTCCTTCTCATGCTTCTGACTTTCTTTTGTAAATCTGTTCTATTTGTCTAGATGATTTACAGTCTGTTGCTCTTGAAAATATTATCCGTGTGCCTTGAAGATTCATTCGAGGGCCTTTGCTCTTTCTCTTTGGGTTTGTGGGTTTTTTTGTTTGTTTGTTTTGTGTTGTATGCTCTTGCTGGACTGGAAAAGAGCAATGTCCCTAAACATCATCTCCAACTGAAATTAAACAAACCAACGTTCAAGTGTTCCAGAATCAGTCTTGGTCATTGAATGAGTCATATACACCATGGAGAGAACCTAGGGCCTATTGGTTTCTTATCCACAGTTATTGCACAGGGACTGTACTTTGCTTGTCTTTGAGATTAAAATCTGTAAACAACAAACCTTCTCAGAGCAATGTCAAGTCTCTTATGGCAGATGAGAGAGACAGGTAGATAATTCAATAGATCTCTAATCCCCTGTGATGATGTGTTTATTTTTCCATCTTTTTAATTGAAAGAATATTGGCTGCCTTGTCTGCCTAGAACTACTCAGAAATAGAGCCATGTCAAAGATGCACTTTAATAGTTCTCCATCTCACTTATGAGTAGAGATGTTGGGTGGCAACAGGCATCAAGGCAAATCTTAAGGCCTTGTTACACCTTACATGGAAAGATTTTAGGCAGTGATTTTAGGCATCTTTCTAAATGAGGAGTCTTGCCAAATGATAAACTGTGACTCTTGTGTTTGTAGTCAAAAGAAAAAGAATTAAGCCTAAAGGTCTGATACAACTCTGCTGTCTGTTATTCTGGGATCTGATATAGTTGCCTCTGGAACTGAATTTGATAAAATAACATTTTAAAAAGCACTGTAATCTTACTAGTTGCTTGTAGTCTACTACCAAAAATGACCTTAGAAGGACATTCCCTTTTCTCAAGTTTAGATGAGTACCTAAGATGAAGGAATTTAGCTAAGAACTGGTGAACATGATGTGTGCCTGCAGATTTGACATGTGTGCCTGCAGAAGCTGGAAGGCACGTCTTGCACTTAGCTGATGTTCATTCTGTGCATAGCACATGGTAGATGGGCAGCAGATATATACAAACAGTAAATACTTGAGGTTGTTCACAGTTAGGTTGTAAACAATAATATTAAATTGAAAAATAAAATGAAAAGAATCTAAGGCTACTTAGCAAACGGGAGAGTATGTGTGGTCGTTTGTTTTTTGAGATGTTACATATGGATATCTTGACCCTCAAAAATGCTCGGGCAATCCAGCTGAACTTCGAATACTTCTCTCTCTTTTTTTTTTTTTTTTTTTCTTTTCTGCTTTTTTCTCCCTCCCCTAATTTCTTGTAATCTCCGGAAGTGAATGATAATGTTCTGCTTGTATTCTGCTTTTGGCTCAATGGCCCTCCAAGACATTCAAATGTATTAAAAGAGTAGCTATAAGATGCACTTAGAAACAAGATACCAAAATGAAACTATTTTAATTTGTTATGTTACTCTAGAATCTGTTTAGAAAAATAAATATATGTTGTAACAGGGATAACCCTGAAGCATGTGCATTTAAGCATGTGAAACGTGAAGTAGAAGCATGTACATTTAAACTGGCCTTTATTCTTTAAAGGGTAAGTAACAATGAATGTGTATGAGGACATGTGTCTGGATGACCTGGAGTAGCCTTAAATGCTCAGGTTCATTATTTAGGCTCAGAAAGATGTTTTAAATTAAAGCAACCAGCTTTTTTCTTTCTTTGATGTTCTGTGTTTGACAGTTCCTATTTTAAAAATAATTATTAAGGCTTAAAGAAAAGATAGTGAAATTAAAGGATAGAGAGCATCCTGTGTAAACTCCACTATTAATAACTTCTGTTTGTGCTATTTGTTTTGCTAATGTTTTCTAATTGTTTTGCTCATGATTTGATCATATTTGCGCCTCAGTGTAATCTCTCAGGGACAAATATCAACAATTTTAAGATTTTGAGAACTGATAGTGGAAAATTGGTCTTCAAATAATTATGATATTTGAAAAAACCCCTAGGTGGAGTGATGCATCTAAATCTATTTTTAAGCCTGAGAGGTAGGTGCATAAGTACCTTGGTTTGTGATTTTGCCATTCTGGCATCTTATTCTCTTTCTCTCTTTTACCTTTTTTCCCCACAAATTCAATTATATAATTTTTTTTTTCACACAGATTTTTTTTTTTGATAGGAGGATGGAGGGAAGGTGATAACTAGGCAAGTTTTTTTTTTTTTAACCTAAAATTACAGTGTTGAAAACAAGACTGGATTTATTTAGTTTTATGTCCTTTTTGTCCTGTAGATATGTAAAATATAAAAAGTAATGTTAAGAAACTCTTTTGTGGGTACTATTCTCTATGTAGAGATTGCAGGTAAGATGTATCAATAAAAATTCCCTTCCCCTCACCCTTCCCCTCTTACTGCCCGCCCCAACACATTTATTGCTGTGGCTTTTTTTGTGTATTTTATGTATTCATATATGTCAATAATATCTGTTAAGATAAAATAGATAGCATTAAGGTCTTTTTTTTTTTCCCCTCCGTGGTCTCTTGTGCTATGTGCTGTTTACTGAACTGGGTCCTAGCTTACTGAAGTGCTTCTTATGTTTTTTTTCACATAAAAACTCTATCACCTGTGTGCTTGAGTGATACACATATTTGCTTCTTTCAGTGGATCAGTATCATTAATAGTAAGTTAAATACTGAAATGTTTTTAACTGTGAAGACACAGCAGTGGCATTGCATGTGTGCACATACATCATCTAGAAAAATATTCATTGCTTCCTCAACAATTGACTTTGTTTCTCTATACCATATGTTGCCTATAAAAAAAAACCATAAATAATCAAGGCTATATATTATTTATCTGAACATATAGATAGAGTTTTAGAAAATAAATCAAAACATTGGGTAATGTATTGGAGGCCTGCTCCTATGCTGAGGTGAGAGTCTTGCTTGGGAAGCAAAGCCCAACTTTTGGACCTCTCACAGGTCATAATGTTCCATGTGTGTGGTGGTGGGAAATACACCTGTGTGTGTGCATATTTGCATGAATATATTTTTCTCTTAATATAGAACTAACATTTATTTATTTTATTTATTTTCTCATGGTGATAAATAGTCTTTCAAATTAGATACTTCAAAGGCTCTTAGATAGAGCTTAGTCATTTTCAGCAATACATGTTAGTAAAACTACTCTTGTGTTAGTTAACCTAGCAAAATATTTCTTGTATCTGTAAAACTTGTCATGTGGCTGCCTATGAGGGAATAAGTTATACCAGTAATTTGGGTGGTGTTATTGAGTCTACATTAGGAACTTTTTCTAGAAATCTCCATTGGTCAGAAATTGCTCTTTGTCTCATCGTGGCTGACAGATCTAAGGAGAAAAGTGTGTGCAGAGATGTACCTTGCCCACATGAGAATATAAAGCTTTCAGCTGCCTCATCCTAGAGCCATATGAATTTCCCTTTAACTGTACTCTTCCATGATGACTGCTCTGCACTTTACCCAGAGGCTGATGAATGCTGCCTTTCAAAGCTGCCGTGCCGTGTCATTATCAGCAGTCAGGGCTTATGCTTAGTTATTATTGTAATACAAAGGCCAATTTGTCAAACTCTGACACCTCTATAAAAGTACCCAACTGCTGGTTTAAGCATTCTTAGGCACCTAGATTTGAAAATTACTCTAGCAGACTTTCTTCTCATGGATTTAGCATATGTCTGTGCTCTGAATTGTGTTCAAGTTAACAGATGTCTCACAGATCAGATCAAGAAACTGGCTAATACCAGATAAGGTCTATTTCATTATGAAAAACAACTGCCAATATCTAGTTATATTTCCATGGCAGAAATCTCTGCCTCAAATATCTGCAATTTTATGTAATATTGAGGGTTGGTGTGCATTTGATAGTGACTGGAAAACAGCCACCATTCATAGATGTGTTTATTTTGTGGTTTATATGGTTCGATCTAACTGTATTATATGGTTTAGTGGAACATGAAATGTCTGTTGTGTGTTATGAATATTTGCAACTCTCATGTACTGTGAGGCAGCAGCCTATACCTGGATGTTAAGCAACTAGCAAAGACCTTGATGCTTATTGAATTAATTTTCTTTCAGCATAACAGCTGGTACTTGAATGGTCAGAAGTGCAAAACATCTACTCTGAAACTAGCACAACTCTCCAGATTTACTGACAGAGTCACCATGAACAAGAATACCTGCACTCTTCATGGCAGGAGTAAAAGTGTAAGTAGAAGATTTTATTTTCCTTGTTTTATCTGTTTTAATGGTGTTCTCCCAGATCCCTTATGTCTTACGTTAGCCTTTCACATACCGTTTCCTGGGTAGGTAACCAACTAGGGTAGATTCTTCGTTAACTTTCCCCTCTTCTTGTATCTGTATCCTTAATAAATATGACTGTGACGTGCATACAGAGATAAGATTATTGAAAAATACCTTATTTTGAGTGATTCTTGGAACTTACACAAATTTTGGGGAGAACATTTTATGCAGTGTTATTAAAAGTGAGGGTTTACTTCAGCATTTATTGAAATATAAGCTAATATATATGATTGTGCAGTCAGACATAGGTATAGACCAGTAAACTGATGTAGTTATCAAGGATTCCATTGGAGTTGATGTCTCATAGAAAAGGTTCTAGGTTCTTGCAGAAAATGCTATGCAATGAGATAATAGGCTAATAATATAGGTATGGGTTGGGATGAAGTTCAGTTTTGTTTATACACTGTGTTGTGCTTGTCCCATGAGTGTCTCTCTCCCAACCTGTAAGAGTACTCCTGAAGCAGAGAGGTGTAAATGCTCCTGTAACCCTTTCTGTTTCCCAGACTCTCATGGAGTAACAGTAATGCATCACAGTATATACTACTGAGACTGAACGTTCCTTCCTAACCTGCTGTTGCTATGTTTAGGCTTTTGAATATGCCCCTTCTCCTAATGGCTAAGCACAATTTTATGCTTTGATAAATGACAATACAACATCTTGTTGCTACTAATACCTGGCATGTGTCTTTCTCTGCTTTGCCTGTCTTTGCTTCCTCATTCAGTAGAGCTGGTTCGTGGGCCAAGAGGATGAGATTAGTTGTTTTTATTCAGAGTTGCTCAAATACCTCTATATTCTCACTGCTGGGGGAAGGTAATGCAGACAACTGGTATGGAGTGTGGTATAGAACTTTCCTGAACTGGGCAAACTGTATTTGCTGGAGCTCATTCTATTGAGAGCAGTTGCTCTTTTGGCTTATTCTTAGGATAATTATTAATTTTTTTTGTGTATATATGTTTTTCTTCAAGTATATTGGTGGAGGAAAGTGAGAGAAATAAGGTAGGTTCCTCATGTTACAAATGTCCTCAGTGCATGGATGAAATAACAAGCCTCATATGGCTCAATCAGCTGATGGTGGTTATTCAGAGTGCTTAATAAAACTGACTATTAATGTTTTTAGAGATGATAAGGAATCACATAAAGTACAAAGTTGTTCAAAAAAGCTTTTAAAAAACTCCAAGGCATTAAATTCTAACTTTAGTGATCTAAATTAATTTGACTGAATTTTGTGGAAATAGGGACATTGTTCAAACAAATTTTTTTGAAACGTAATATTCATCTTTATTATTTCACAAAATCTAGACTTGGAAATTTTTTACTAAAATATAATCATTTTTGAATCATGAATTTCTAAGAGCTCAATAAATATGTTGAAGCAGAGCCTGAAAGAGAAATTTTACAAAAGAGCATCATTATTTCTTGTTAGTTAGATTAAAATCTAGCACATCCTGCTGTTTGATCTTGACCATGACCCTCTGGAACTATTTTTCTTTAATTTGGAGATACAAAACATATCTTACTGATTTTTCTTTTTCAATTACAAAGTATGTGATCCTTACAGACTTATTTTAAGCAGCATGGTAGTATGCTGTTGAATCAATTCCTTGAATATTGCTATTTGTGGGGGACAGGGACATTCTGTTTGTACAAAAATTACTTAGGAAAAGTGCTTCATGATGTGTTCGAGTACAGCTGAAGATATCGCGTCACATGATGATCACATCTTCCACAGTCCTCATATGTCTGTCAGTTTGAATTTTTTGTCGTGCAAGTTATATATAGTCTAAAAACAGTCATTTCATCAAAGACCTGGTAATAAATAAGAAAAAATATCACTGCTGAACTGAATAATTTTGAAAGAAGAACGTAGCTTTTATTTCTTGGGTTAGCGTCATAGTTTTCAAAGAGGTATTTGTATTTCTATCATTTCAATGATAATCAAAGTCTTAGTTCACTGATCTCAGAATGTTGCTGAACATAATTTATCCCATACGGAAGACAAGCTTGCAGATGTGTTTGAACACTAGTTTCTAACCAACTGGAGAAATAACTATGCACATCGTGAACCAGCTGAAGCTTCAAGGATATTACCCTCTGGGCTCTGCCATCCAGCCAGTCCTCGATTCACTTCACTGTGGATCCAGTCCACACTTCCTGAGTTTCCCTATGAGGATGTTATGGGAGACTGTGTCAAAAGCTTTGCTGACATCAAGGTAGACAACAGCTCTCTCCTCATCCATCCAGCCAGTCACCTTATTGTAGAAGGCTATTAGTTTCGTCAGACATGACTTTCCCTTGGCGAATCCATGCTGACTACTCCTGATCATCTTCTTTTCCTTTGCATACCTAGCGATGGTCTCTAGGATGAGCTGCTCCATCACCTTTCCAAGGACACAAATGAGGCTGACCGACCTGTAGTTTCCCAGCTCCTCCCCCTTGCCTTTTTTGAAGCCTGGAGTGACATTGGCTTTCTTCCAGTCCTCTGGCACCTCCCCTGCCCTCTGTGACCTCTCAAAGATGATGGAGAGCGGCTGAGCAATGACCCCTGCCACTTCCCTCAGCACTCTAAATCATTTATTTTAAAATTTCCTTTTTTTTTTCTTTTTTAATTCCATTGCTTTTATGACATATCCTGAGACCTCTACCTTCTTCCTGCGTGGTTTGCGCAGTGTTGTCATCCATTCTACTCTTGGTTGCTGACAGAGTTGTATTTAATCGTGTTATGATATAGGTCTATATAGTACTTAGTGCCTTTCACCCTTGCTCAAAGCATTCAGTGAGAATGTCTGCATTTATCTTCTTTGTATGTATGCAGACTATCTGTCTCTGTCTATGCCCTTAGCCATTTTCCTTAGCTTTTTTGTTTGATTCTTTAAATTCCTCATACACAAATTCCTGCATTCCTGAAATGTCAGTTTTGCAGATGTCTTGAACTGTTCCAAACAATCTAAGTGTATTTTTGCTCTGACTTCTGTGATTCACCATCTAGTATTTCTGGCAATGCAGCTAAATATTGTTCTTTCTGATGCTCAGTCTAATTATTTGTGTTTTTGTTTGTTTTATAACTGTGTGGAAAAAAAACCCCAATATTTCTACAGCATATCTGGATTTAGCGAGCTTTAGGAACTTCAAGTTATTGTTCTTTATCAAAAAGCATGCTTAAAATATATTATTTGTTAATATTTTAAAGTCAAAATTTCAGCCTGTGTTCAAGCAAAATAACGTAGCTTTACTGATCGGCAATGTAACATTAGTTGTAAATAACTCTCGATAGCAATTTTTTTCAATTGCATTGTAATAGATTTGTAAGGGAATCTATGAAGGCAATTTGGTTCAGCGGAGGGAAGTAAGATTTTACTTCAGGTGATATTTGATGAGAGTGCCAGTATACGTGGAGAAAAGAATAAGTCTGAATGTTACACTGCGTGGGTGTTTATCTTGGAACATTGTGTCAAAGTGAGTCAACTCTTGTGAAATCGGAAAGTAGTTCTACTGCAAGAAAACGAACCAACCAGGGGGATATGTTTAGCAACTGGGCCTGCTTAAACTGCAGAATTTCAACAGCTTTTTTTTTTTTTTTTTTTTTTTTTTTTTTTTTTTTTTTTGAGAGAGAGAGAGAGAGAGGTGTGGGGAAACAGAATTAGATCAAGAGCAAAGGCTGCTGTGTGCCTCAACAGCATTTGGTCATCCTTTTACCTTGGGAATCCCTCTAAAAGCCTAGACGCTGAGAGCAATGGGGGTTCAGAAAGGTATTACATTTAAAAAGTGTATTTACAGCAGTTAATTTGAATCCTGGGGAAACCACGCATCTGAGTGGTAGGGGATGGACAGAATGAATGGCAGTCTCATTAGTGATCAAAACTTCAAAAGTGAAGTTCCAGCTGTTAAGGGATAATGCTGAAGTCCATCACCAAGTTGTTCAACCCCAAGTAAGGGTAGAGAGAGAGCCTACAACCATGCTCCTTAGAGTCTAGCTGCATGCAAATGTTGGGAAATAAACTTATCCAAATGCAAGAAGTATACCATAAAGATGTAAAAGGACGTGTAGAAAGGACCCATAGAGATGAAATGTAAAAGAAGGCAGAGCTATTTGCAAACAACTGACTCACCAAGATTTTTTCATTTAAGTAGTTAAGGCTAGCTTGTCATAACCCTTGCTAGGGTGCGGGGGAGTAGAAAGGAACTGAAAAACTTCCTTTATTGCTGTGCTTATTTCTGTTTAGATTATGACTCATGGAGATGACAAGAGCAGGGGCTCATCATCCGTCATTCCCTCTGTGAACAAATGGTCAGGGAGAAGCAATGTCCTCCTGTTGCTCCTCTGCTCACTAGCCAGAATAGCTATTCAGCAATAGATAAGGTAATCTGCAGCAAAAGTGCAGAGTGATGTAGTCCTCCTCCACAGTGAGTGTGCAGGAACTGCAAATGAGTTCAATTCTGGGCCTGCTCTGTCACGGTGCAGCTCTGTCAGACAATCTTGGCTTAAGCAGAGAGTCGTAAGTAACAAATTTGTGCAGAAAAATGGGAGAAACTCAGGAGTGAGCTTGCAGTATTGCAGAAGCACTTTTCAAAATGAATTTGCATTACTTCCAAATAAAGGGATTTTTCCATTATTGGTAATGGTCCATTTATTAGTCAGTGTAAGGCTATTTACAGGGAAATGGGTTCTTCATTAATGGGAAGCACGTTGCATATGTTTGTTCCTCTTCCCCCCAGCCCTCCTGCTCCAATTCTGCAGTACTGTGTTTGCAGTGGAAACAATGGTAGGACATTGCTAAGGGGCCATTCAGTGCTGCTGCCTTCCCTTTAATATCAGTTCCTGCGGCTGGCTGGCAGAATAGACATTTTAAGCAGCAAATTCTCTTAGGCAGAGCAGTAGGTGATGCACAAAAAATGCGTGAAGAAAAACTTATGCCTGAAGCAATGTTAAGCCTTTCTTTATGTTTCCTAATACGCTGTCTGCGTGGGCTAGTGACTTATGTCCACTATGAGAAAGCTCTCTGGGAAAGAATAGCTGGATTTGACCCATAATAAATTCTGTCAATAGTCAATTACTGTTGATTAAATTAAATAGTTTTGGATGCATTTACTGCATTGCCACATATACACTGAAATTCCATTTTACTGTGGAAGAAAGATCTGTCACAGGAATAATCTAATGTATTTCTGACAAAGCGATTGCAAATGAATCTTTCCTCCCACTCATTCTGGATTTCTTCCTTTCTGTCTTCCACCCTCTCAAGTCCTTTATGGATGTTCCTACTAATGTTTCCAGCCATCCCGTTCTAATCAGATCTCAAAATCTGTTCTCCATGCTTTTCTTCCTTCTGCTTATGATATTTCTAACATTAATACACATACTTTTGTTATGGTTCTCTTTTCTTTTTTGGTGAATCATCTCCTCATTCAGCACCAGCCTACCTCTTAGCAGTTAGTTCCAGCTTTTGAAGCAAGTCGTCTTCTTTCCTTATCTCAAGCTTGGGCAATACTTAAAAGTTTGCCTCTCCTACATAACTATGCTGTTTTAGAACATGAAAACACTCCCACCTCTATGCAAGCTGAAGTAGCAATCCTAAACTATAACTCAAATGTCACCCATAGTCAAGCAGATAAACAACAAAAAACCCCAAGCCCTCTAGGCTAATAACATTTATTTAGTTTAAATAATACCAACAAAAAAATTCCTGTGTTAGTTTAAACAGGTCTGAAAGAGAGCTTGACAGCTCGGCTCTATTAGCAAACCCTTGAAGTTTAGCCAAGCCCTTTGTCTTTGGGATTCTTGCATATTTTCATCTCAGCCATCTTCTATTCCTGTTCTTTTTCTCCCTCCTTATCATCTGCACATGAGGTGCTGTCTCTTATAACAATGCTGGTTACTTTTATACTTCTGAATCTTTTTTACATTGTGCTGGAATCCAGGCCATCTTTGAGATGCTCTGTGGATTGGTTAGGTCCTGATTCCTGGGAAGGGCTGTCAGCCATTCATATAAGAATTATATCTGGTTTTGTGTTTTGCTGCCTACTGATATGAACTGGGCAAAAGCAATTCTTCTCTGAAACCTACTCCAGTGCTTTCCCTTTTTTTTGAGGCAGCTCTCATCTCACCTCTGTCATTATTTACTACAGGGATAAAGCTAGAGCAACATGAAGCTCCCACTTTGTGCATATAGCAGAATAAACTTACCTCAAGCTGCAATTCAGGGAAAAGGACAGCTGAAATGATTAAGAGGCTGGAGCAGGTGCATTAGGAGGAGAGGCTATGAAAACAGGGATGAAGCCTTCACATAGATGAAGGCTGGCAGGCAGGGGAGGAGCAAAGGATAAACATGAGTGGTGGCTAAAGCAAATAAAGAACAGTGATAACAGAGGTTGGAACAATATGGTCTTTCCCTACTCTAATTTTTTTCACTTACTGATATGTATTTCTTAGCCATTATTGTCATCAACTCCACAGTTCACTGTTCTTTAAATATGAACAAGATCTTTCAGGTACTTCAGATCTCCTCATCCTTCCAATTCTTCTTTCAGGCCAAATGCCTAGGAGGTGACTGTTTACTGATTAGAGAGAGGGGCACATGAGGGGAATGAGCATGTGACTGATGAATCCTGGATACAGTGGAAAAGGGTAATTTTCAGAATTTCCTCAGAAACAGCCATGATTTTCATGTGCAAAATGAAATTTAGCAAGCAGATGCAGGTGACAGTTTCACTTGAACTTAGAGAGTAAGATCAGCTTCTGTGCTAGGTATTTTAGAAATAATAATAAAAAAGTTCATTTTGGGCAGTTGTTGTATATTCAGGACCATTAAGTTACATAGACCTTTATAGATATATTGAAAATTCAGGGTTCTTGGTTATTGATTACAAATGCCACTGTATTTAATCTTATGTTATGTGAGCACATATGATTTGTGAGATTGCATGAATGAGCTTCATAAATAATCATCTGGATATTTAGCATATATTATGCAACATTGCTTTTCTTTCTGATCAACACTGGTGATATGAATTTAGTCTCTACTTAATGTTAGACTAATCTCTAGACTTATTTTAGAATTTGAATCTTTCATCTTGCTTTCTGTTTTTACTAAGAAAAAAAAAGTTGTGAAATAGCACAGTATGTAAAATAAATATAAATGTATAGAATTAAATGTATAAATGTATAAAATGTTCTTTTCTGATTTTGCAAGTTTTTCTTCACATTCAGAGTGGCAGTGCCTTCAGTATCTCAGTAGCTCTTAGTAGAATGTGGCAACAGCTGATACTGTATAGGTATTTCTCTTATTGAAGAGTCATAGATATGAAGTTGTTTTGTGGCCAACTCTTCAGTTAATCTACCTCTTTATTAGAAAAATTAATTACAATTTTAATCTTGCTTTTAACTGTTTAACAGCCTGATTGACTCATGTAGATATGGAAGAACTCCTCTACTTGTATGCATGTGTGCATGCATGTGGAGACACACATGCATACAAAGTGTAGAAATGCAGGGGGTATATGCTAACTATATAGCTATAGGACTATAGGAAGTCCTCAACTTATCTACTTTCCTTATACAAATATGTAATTCCATTATTTGGAAAAAATTCAGAGAATGTAGTAATGAAAAGAACTAATAGCGGATTCCTGGAAAAATGTTGCTTTTCTGCAAAATGCCACTTTGTTCAACTTAATTTGCTACATCAAAGCCAAACTGAGCTTTGTGACCTCGCACAGCACCTCCGACAGAACATGGCAAACTCTCAGCATGCCAGGCTGTGAACACTGATGCCACGTGGCCTGTAGCTCCTGGGCAATGTTCCTGGTAGTCTGAGGCTGGAAATCCTGGCAACATTCCTGAAAGTGCTAATTGACTCTTCTTGTTCTTGCCTGTTTCCTTCAGCATTGTAGAATCTGGAAAATCTGGTTTGCTAGGGGTTTTTTGGTACTTCTTTCTTAGATGTGATTTAGACCAATATCTCATTTTGGAAGAAGGGGAGGGAGGAAGGGAGAAGGAAAAAAAGATAGGCAAGTTCTGGGCATTTTTTCCTTTTCAGTCAACTCCTGCCATATACATGCTAAGTAGTTTCTGCAATCTTTTGTCTTATCTATAGTTAATAGTAATTTCCTCACAAAGAGTTATGTTGAATTAAATCAATTTGCTTGTCAACTTTAGAGCATTTGACAATATTTTGGACCAGTCATTTTTGGACTTGAACAAAAAGGGGGTTTGACAGGTTTCAAAGAATATATCTCGTGTTTTATCATGAATACATCCATTTTCTGTTTTCCACTTGCATTATTCTTATTTCCTGCCTGAGAAAAGTCATACGCGGAAATGTAGTTCAGCTTTGGTGCATACCTTAAATCATTTTGTGTGACTGCTGTATGTCCTTCACTGAATTGATTTCCCAGCACATGTAATGGTAGCAGTCAGCCCATAGTATCACAGCAGAGAGTCTGTTGCAAAGCCTGTTTAATAGGGGATGTAAATGGTGTAATGCTTAGTCTGTGTTCAGTTTTGCTATGCTGTGTCTAAATCTTGATGAGTACATATCTGTCTCTCAGCTATTTTATGGGTACCTGGAAAATGTCTGTGCTGCACAAAGACTCCAGAGTCATTTTCATCTGCCCAATTTGATAAAGAATCTGGAAACTCTTTTGTTTTCAACATCCTTTAACCTGACTGCATGTTCTCACTTCTTTGCTTGGTGCTAATGAAAGAATAGGCTGTATTTATTCTTCTTCTTTACATAACAGTATCCCTTCTCTATAGGGAAAGGACCATGTGGTCATATTAAGAAATCTCATACAGCTTCAAGAAATAAGATCCCTATGTTAAGTTACTTGAAACAGTGTTGCTTTTCCTTTTTCAGAGCTGGATCTGGGTTTATGTAATACATACATACATACATATATATATATATTCAAAATACATCTAGGATTAAAATATATCTCCAAGATTTGTTTAAACTGTTAAGTTTGGTCACAGCTGATTCTTCAGAGAGGGATCTTGAAGAAGACCCCCAAAAGATCAAATGAGACTGAGGGGTTTGTCCCATTGTTCCATTGTTCCACCTCACTGTAGGAACAGGATGGAGGAGGCAGCTGCTAAGAGAAAATGGTGCATCTGCCATGCTCTGCTCTTTTTCTTTTTTTTTCTTTTTTCTTTTTTTTTCCCCCTCATGTTTAAATATGTGGGATTCATGGAAATTTCCTTTCTTTTTTCTTTTCTCTTTGTAAGACCAATTCAAATTGTCCCATCCCACCATAACTTCAGTAAGTTCTAGAAAAATATTCAGCATTTTTGCTTCTGAATCTGCCAAACTCTGTCTTGTCAATCTATAAAGGGAAGAGCAAAGGAGATTTGAATCTGTTCTGTGGGTTAGAACTTCAGTCTCAGGTCCTGCATTCTAGATAGCATTTTGCTCTCTGATTCCTCTGCTCTCTCCCTTCCTCTCTCCCTTCCTCTCTCCCTTCCTCTCTCCCTTCCTCTCTCCCTTCCTCTCTCCCTTCCTCTCTCCCTTCCTCTCTCCCTTCCTCTCTCCCTTCCTCTCTCCCTTCCTCTCTCCCTTCCTCTCTCCCTTCCTCTCTCCCTTCCTCTCTCCCTTCCTCTCTCCCTTCCTCTCTTTCTTTCTTTTCCTCTAGTCTTGTCTCTTTATTATATTATTATATTGTTACTTTTTTTTTTAAAGTTCAATGTACTCCATCAAAAGGCTCAGTTACTAATGACTGTATCTTTTTCAGAATAGAAAATAAATTAAGTAGCAAGCTTCGTTTTGTGCAAATACTGAGTTCTCTGTTGCCCCTAGTTCCTACCTGCTGCTTGCATCTATGTTTGTCAGACCTACCAATGGATATTTCATGATCTCACTTGCTGGGTTAGAGCACTGTTAGCCTCTCAGAGGGGTGCTGGGAGACTCCCATGCCTTTCTGTAGGATCCAGAAAGGTAATAAAAACAGTAACTTTTTAGCATCAACTAGTTTGGCGATTGCATAAACTAAGCTCATTTATATTAGCTGTTTTACTAGATCAAATATCAGGGCATTTCCCTGTGAAATGCAACACAGGGGAGAACCACGCTATTATGGTCTACCTAAGAAAAGCCAATGGAGCAATATCAAACAGACACTTAAGTACTTCTGCTCTTGATTAAACAAGCTATAACTAGTTATAATTTAAGAAAAGTAACAAATATATTCACTAGTTTTGGCTAAGGATTTGAAATAAAACATCAAATCCTCATCAAATTTTATGTGAGGTGTTAAGCCTTTTCTCCTGTGTGTGTGTGCGCTATGGTTTTTCAGATGACTTTTGAAGTACTGGGTCTTGAAAAAACTGGCTTCAAAATATAAGCAAACTGTTGAAAGTACAAGAGGTAGTACTGCCCAATTTCTATAATTGGTAAATAAATTACTAAGTTTTCTACATATGAAGTTTGAAACTTAAACAAAAGTTACTACACTTTTGTCTATATTTTTTTCACTGCATGTGCTTTATAAATACTGTCACTTAATAGCCAACTTCCATCTCTTTCTGGGGCACAACATTGAATATCATTGATTTCTCAGTAGGGAACTGTTTCTATATTTCATGATACATGCTGAGATCTAGACATTGCTTAGTAACAATAGTCTCTGAGAGACAGCGTAAGAGCAAATGAACTAGAATCGGAAGGGAGCACTTTGCACATGGATAATGAAGAAAAAAATCAATTTATTATTTGTCTACAAGCATCTACTTCTGGGATTTTCTGTGGTTGTTTGCTTTGGCCTACAGAATGCTGAAAGATTTCATAGTACCTTTAGAAATGTCCTCTTGAAAACCATTTTCAACTATTATTAGTCTCTTCATGAGAAACCAACTCAACAGCACAACCCAGGCAGTAAAGTTTCAAGTCTTGGGTGCTGCTAGACAGTTTTCAAAACAAAGCGATGATCCTAGTTCAAATGCTATTGCTTAATGATCTCTTTGTGAAACAAAACAGGCATTTTTTGGTCTTGTGCCTCTTTTTGTGTTGCTCTTTCCAGAAATCGCAACTCCTCTGTGTCTGGAAGCTGTAGATTTGGTGTGGGGGGGGGGGGGCAGGGGACAGGAGGGAATGTTCTACAGTTAGAAACAAGATGACATAAAGTGATTAATTTTGCTAAGGCTGTATGGTTTGCTAATAAGACCTGAGTGAGTGTGGGTTGGCCTGAGTCTCTTTGGAGGCTCTGCTTCACATCTCTCATGCCACCTAGCAATTTACTCTGTTTGTGTACAGAATTGGTTTAAACCACTCAAACCTCAAGATTAGAGACAGTTATAGACTGTGCTCTTCTAGTGTCTGTGCTGTACTGCTTTCCTTCCACATCAGAAGTTACCTGTTTTTCTTTAAACTGCCTTCTCCTTGGCCTAAAAGATTTTGCAGGGTGCAAATTGTTTTTATAGCCAAAAAGTACATATCTTGTAGTAAGACATAGCAATATTTTAAGGAATGAAAGACCTTACTGTTTGACAAAAGTTATTTGAGCATCATAAAATTGAGTTTTTTTTTTTTTTTTTTTTAAATTCATCTTATGTTCTCTTCCTTGTATTCTCATGTTGTACTGTATCTTTAAGGAAAACCAAACTGATGTAAAGGAGATACAATGACACCCATTACTCACACACTTGGTCACTTTTACACTCCTTTTTCTCTTGCATCCTATGTTTTTGGGGTTACTTCAGTTGGACAAGGTGAGGTACTAAAATTATGTAGAGTTAACTGTCTTGCTTTTCCTTCTAGTGTTTCTTGGAGATGGAACCAAAAGTCACTATACGTCTCTTAAAATAATTAGATTTCTAGCAAATAAAAGCATATAGAAAAAAAATAGAAATCTGACAACTTTTGAACATACTTGAACACCTATCAGAAATACATTGCTTCTGCTGAATGGGCTCGTTCATATTTTCAAAGCTGTCCATTTGTTTCTTTATTCAGTACTTTGAGTAGGGATGCAATTCATCCTAGGCATTTATACTTCCTTAATCAGGTGCTGGATGTGAAGTCTGATTAGAAATTTGGCTATTTTATAAGCATTTGCTATTCATGATTGTTTCTTACTCTTCATTTGCACTGTAGTTTAAAAAAATGAAAATAAAGTAGTTAAAATAACTGCCAACAGATGTAATCTGCTGAACTCAGTTACCACTCTGAGGTGTCTTTGTGGCTGAGCAGAAATTAACACAACTGAAAACATTACTGAAAAATAGGTATTTTGTGTATTGAATCTGATTTTTTTTTCCTAGAAAATCTAATTACAGTTAAATGTATACTAATTAACTAGTTTGTGCTGACCATAATGTTGCTTGCTGAGTTGCTGCCTTTCGGTCAGAGGGATAGTCAAGACAAACTAGGATGCAAATGGGATAAATTTATATAAATAAATGATTTTGGCTTCAGGTACATAGAGAACTAGCTGTGATTTATCTCACTTATTCTTTAAGTTTATGCATCATAGCATCTCTAGGAAAAAACACTGAAAAATTAATAGTACAATAAAGTAAAGATCATATAGTCAAGACTGCTAAAATACTCCATTCAGAGCTGAATGCTGTTCTCTTTAACAAAAACCACTTCCCCTAGGAAAGTATCTGCAGACTTTTCAGTATGGTTTGGCCAAACAAAGCCATTGAGCTTTGGCAGAGCAGAGGTTAAAATGAGTAGAACTAATGTGACTTTTGCTGATAAGGCTTTTCAGTTTGTCAGTTGGCGTTTTGCAGAAGAAAGGGACTGATTTCTGATATAAGATGTGTTGTAAGTGGCCTTAGAAACTCATATGCAACGTTCACAGCACAGACTCCTGTGACATGACTGAATTTTTGCTTCACAAACACAGCATTTTCATCCCAAATGGGCAAAAATATTTTTTTCCTACTTGTTGCTATCTGCATATAGTACACAGTAGACACAAAATAACGTATTTGTACAGAGGAGGTATAAGCTTGGTGCAAAGAGGATGGTCTCCCACACTTGCCGTTGGATGTTTAGCGGTTTTAATTACTGTGGTCAAAAATGAGGTTCTGCATGATGATTTTTGGTCTAGTGAAGTCTCAGTCAAGGAAGCCTTAATATCTGCACAGTCTGAATCTACTGAGGTGAAGATGTAGAACAGACAGTTATCTCCAAAGTGATTAGCCATCTTTTCTCCTACTATTCTTATGTATTCATTAAAAAGGAGAAAACCTTTGCAAAATTTGAGAAATTGTTGTGTGATGCCTTTTGGGCTCTTTGAAGAGAGCTGCCCAAGAACAACTCACTTTAGCCACGGACCACATGCTTGTTAACAATGTGATCTTGATATTTTGAAGACAGTTGATAGACAAAAAGAAAACTAACACAGTTGATCTTGCATCTGTCATTGTGAGATGGCCGTCATAATCTCTACATCTTCTTTGTCCTGAAAAGCTGCAGATATGACTGAAGCTCTTTCACTGTGCTCTTGCTAAATGTGCTTTTACTTCCATGAACAGCAAAAGAAAATAAAGAAAAAATGCAAGTGCAGCACCTGCAAGTTCACTGCAGTAAGCAATTATTTGTTTATCGCACCCTTAACTCCAGCACAGTGATGCACACCCCGAGTGTATGACGAGGATACAAACAACTACTTAGCCCTATTTCCTCCCCCTACTTCCCTTTTCCCTCTATCTCTTTTCTTTCTCTCTCTCTTCCCCATTCTTTTCCTCATTTCCCCCTCCCTTTTCTTGCACGTTTCCCTTTTTATATTTATTTCCTCTGTCTTCCTTCTGGGGCTGTAAAATGAACGTTCACATTAAAGCAGTGCTTGCAGAGAGGAAATGACCCCTGGCACAAAGCCTGGGTGTGGTTGGAAGATGTCAGGGAAGACTGGGAGTGTTAAAACTGAGAGGAATAGCTAATAGAAACTCACACAAACCTCAGCAAAACAATGTTTTTGTATTCTTCCTACTCTTCCTTGTATAGCTAGTTGTTATCACAGAATCCAAGTATTACTAAAAGAAAATGTGAAAAAAAACCCAAAACAAATAAACAAAAAAACCTCCACACATCTACTTCTGATGTAAAAATTCTTTCTGGGTGCTATAGAAACAAAACTAAAATCATGGCATCACCACAGCAACACAGAAGCAACAGTGCAAGTATCCTTTCATTAGAGGTGTGAGGACTGACCTCTAAGTTATAGACAAGACATTAGCGTTAGCAGATGTGTTTGAAGATCTTAGGAGCGTTCTTAGTTTGATTTCCAGAGATGTCACATGTGATGACCATGTAGAAAAGATTTCAATTTAGGTTCAGTAAATGGGTGCAGGGAAAAAATTAAGGCTCTCGAACTACAAAGTGAATTTATAACTGTTTCTCTCATGCATGAGGAACTAAGAAGTGCAAGTTGTTCAGCGTGCCAGAACATAATCTAGGAAGGTCTGTCTGCAGTAAAAACATCTGAGGCAAGAGACATGACTTAATAGAACATTTAATAGGAATGGCAGGGGTCAACTTTAGTTTCTTCTAAAAGAAAATACCTTTAAGGTTGGGATTACTTGTTGGAGCAGAAGTATGAAATAAGCTACAAAAAAGATTGGTTATACTAGAACAGCAACATGTAAATAATAATAATACAAACTTTATAAGCCAGAGTGTACTGGCTTATATGTTGAGACTTATGTTGACTTCTCTCTCCCTGGTATAAAATAGTGGAATACATCTTCTTGCTGTGTAATGTTCTTGTAGAATCTAGACTCAGCATTAACTGTGTCATCAATGGTTTTATGAGATTTTGTAAGAGTTTCATTTCTAGAAACTTACATGTTATTGATAAAGTTGGCTGAAATTTTGTGAAAATCACATTTTTTGGTTTATGGGACCAAAGTGATAAAGTGCAAGTTTCACAGTAGATAAATTTGTTCATGTACGCAATGGTTGCGTAACATGACATAACAAACTTAAGCTCTGCAATTTTTGTCATGTTCTTGGGTTTTAAACCTACTTGAACGGTTAACAGACCATCTCTTATTCCTCTCTCTCTAAAGCCAGGGTGTGAAATAATATTTGCAAGCGCTTTTATTTACTGACTGTGAAAAATGGCATGTTAGCAAGTTAATTGCCTGGCTCTCAGGTGAATGCAGTAGGATTAGAAGTTCTTGCCCAGCCGTTGAGTCGCAGCCACGTCCCGTGTCTGTGCAGCACTGCGTGTACTGCCAGAAGTCTGCTCCTGAGTGCTCATCCCGTGCTCTGGCAGACCTGGAGTTCAAGCACAAATTTGTGTTTCAAGAGCTGCAGAGACTTTTGTGAGTGGATATAAGGAGTGTGAATAGTTCAGCAGCAGACTTGACTCTTGTGTATGTGTACTTAATGGTCACCAAGCTTTATTCATGATGATGTTGAAATTTCACAGTAACAGCCATAGAAGTTTACACTTATTAAATATAATAGCTTTGTGTTCAATGATTCGTGTATGAGCAATGAGACTTTTGGCACAAAGAAGAATAAAAAATGGTGATGGGAATGTGTAGCGTTTGAAGTGATTCCATCTTTTTAGATGGGACTGTAACTTCTGGCATCACAGCACCATTTGGATTCAGATAATTTCTTCTTAAAATAAATTAAATGAAAAACATTCTTTATGGGTTGTTGACGATGATTAAAGTAACTTTTGCTCTTTGGGAATAAAAGTATATGGAGTTTAAATGTGTACAAAATGGGCATTTGTGATCCTGTATGTTCAGGCCTCATCTCACTTTGTTATCTAAAGCAGAAAAAAATCAATGATACTACAATACCGTCACCACAATACTAACCTCCTCCCAATGAATTGTTTATTTATTTATTTACTTATTTCCTTCAAATGAAGGAAAAAATAGGGAAGTTATTTGGAAATGCATTTTTGGAGTAGGTCTTGTATGCTCTGCATTTGCTGGTCTGAGAATAAATTGTTGTTATGTCACTGCCCAATTACAACGTGTTCTGTAAGTCTATGCTTGACCAATATTTATTAAAGGTGACATGTAATGCAGTCTGAAAATAATAGAGGCCTTGTATTCAGAAGGACACTTCAAATGCCCTACAGATGTTTAGGTGTGATTTTTTTTTCCATTATTTAATTAGCGTGACCTTTCAAAGCGGAGGAATAAGCTCTTTTTTTTTTTAATGGCATACAATGAAAGATTTTAGGTTTTTTCTCCTTCTCCTTTTAGTAAAAATCATATATATATATAATAACTGGAAAATAATTTGGAAGTGTTAATCTTTCAGTAAAGACACTAAATTTAAGTCACGTAAATTTATGTTCATAGTAGTCTTACAATATTTAGTAAAAAAATTAAAATAAAGTCATCCACTTGGTAAAATTACAGCTATCTATGAGAACTTGTAGCAGTGGTAGGCATTTGATAAATTTGATTTCTAGGCTGAAGAGACAGATCTATGAAATTTCTCACCTTTCATTTCTGGGGTGAAAAGGATCAGGATGTTATCACTACTGTCAAAAATGGCCAGCTTGTAACTCATGAACCACATGTGGTTCTCAAAAACTATTGAAGAGACAAGCTTAATTTTAGTTTGACAATTTATTCCATCAAACAGCAGAGTTCAAAGCACGTAGCATATATTGCAGGCACTGCAGTTGATTATATACTTTGGATACTGTACTTCTATTATGCAAATATTATTTTGTGATTTATTAATATGAATATGCTTTAGTTACTTCTTAAGTTGTACTGTTTTGCCTTATGAGTCTGTAGGTGTTGAAAAGGCTTCTCCATTAAATCTACTAGAGTGGCTTATGCCTTGAGCTGAACTGGAAATGTTCTCTAAAATAAGGCTGTGTATGCTATTATTTAACTTAGTTTAAGATCTAGACAAGCTAAAACTATTTACTCAAATATATCATTCATAGCTGGCGTGCTACACATGTTGATGGTAAATTTACATCGCAACTTGAAAGCAAATTTATACTGTCATATTTCAAATAGTATAAATTTACTTTCGTATCAGAGTAGAAATCTGCTGTCATAGAGATATGCAATTTTCAAAATACACAAATAACATAAAACTTCCAGCATAAGCAATATCAGATGAAAAACATATATTACTAATTTGATGTGGACTGCATTCCTAAGAAGTTGTAGTTATAAAAATCTCAAGTTTGAAATAAACCTAGGAAACTTCAAGTTAAAGCTTGACTTCAAGCATGCTGAAATAGGAAAATACATGGTGGCAGCATGCATAGAATTCTGTGATGTACCAGCACTCATATGCAAAACAGAGGAAAGGCATACCCAATATGCTGTTTTAAATAAGTTGAATCTAAACTTTCTTATTGTCTATAAAATGTTTAAATCAGAAACGTGTACTTGTGTCAATGCTTTTACTGCAAATGAAGAATATGTAGGGTTGGAGGAAAACATAAGAATAAAATTAGAAAATTAATTAGAAAATCCTTTTAGTATAAAATTTCAGTGACCATCAATTCTTAATGAGTTTTGAAGAGCGTGTAGTAAGGCAGAATCTCAACCTTTCTTTCCTATGGTAGTCTGCTTCCTTCTCATCTGTCTGATCTGTATTTTTTTAAAAAAATACTGAATACCATCAGGTTTTCGCTTGTTGTTCCTGAAAGTTTGCAACTCATGAATAACTGTTGTAATTCAAAAGAGCTATTACTGGCTTCCTTTCGTATGGGTTGGGGATGATGGTGACTGATGGTTTTGAAGGGGAGAAAAAAAATAATAAGTTAAAAAGAAAATAATATTAAAATATATCAGAGCTTTACAATAGATTGCTTTCGCTAAGCTACTGTCTGTCTTCCCAAATATTTTTTTTTTAAACAAAGGAAATATAGTAGATTTGATTTATTTAGACTTTACTGGAAAATTTGATAGGATGCCCCATAAAAGATGGTTGGTTGGAGAATCATAGAATTACAGAATCTTTAAGGTTGGTAAGGACCTCTAGAGATCCTCTAGAGTCCAGCCCTCCCTGCACACGCAGGGTCACCTAGAGCACGTGGCACAGGACTGCGTCCAAGCGGGTTTGGAAGATCTCCAGAGAAGGAGACTCCACAACCTCTCTGGGCAGCCTGTTCCAGTGCTCTGTCACCCTCACTGTTAAAGACAGTGTTCAGTTTAACAATTGTGGTTAGATAAAGATCGCCAAAAGGGAGGCAGCAAATTCTCATGGGAGGTAAGCCAAGCATTTCCTTTGCAGTTGACCTGAATCATTTCAATTGTGAAATGTCACTGATAAAAAGGTTAAGAATGTCTTCCAAGAAGGTATTAATGGTCTTTTGGGCTACTGAAATGGGATGAAATTTAACAGCTTGATATACAAAGTTACATACATAGGAGACTTAATAACAATTATTTCTGTTATAAACTGAAGGCATACTGACTGCAAAGAACACAAGAGGAGACTCAGATTGGTCACAGAACACAATTAGCAGGATTCTTGCAAGTAGGATGCATTTGAGGAGGTTTTCTGATTGAGGGTTTCCATTACTGGATTAATGAGCAGGTTTTCTAGACATACTGTGTAGGCTGATAAATGCAATTTAACTTGGCAAGCTGACAAGCAGCTGCTATTTTTGAGAGCTAGTTACTGAAGTTACTTCTTGAACTACTTGAATTTTGTTTATGATTCTTGGTAACAGATAAAGCAGTAGTGAAGACAGAACTTCTAGGTACCAAAGGCAGAGTTGCAGGTCATACAGCCGCATTCAGGATGCCGGGGGCGTGATTCGCAATCATACCTGTGCTGTGCTATTCAGCCGCTCCAGGTAGCTTGCATGTCCCACTGACTGGAGAATCTCCAAGGCAATTCAGAGACAGGGGTTTTGGCCGTTGGCCAGCAGAGGAATCTATATTGCTAATTTAAGTTAGATTTCTGTACTCAGGCAATGAATACACTCTAACTGGTCTTTGCTTCTGTGTTAAAAAAAATTGGTTATCTTCTTCCTACTTCTTGATGTAGATTCCTTCCCGTTAAGGCTCTGTTTTCAGGTGGTTGTGAAGTATGGAAATAAATGTCATTAAGAGAGTATTTGATTATTTTTTTTGCCTAGTTGATATCTCCTAGTTTTCCACCAGTGCCCATGCATATAGACTTTTAATGCTGTGGAGAAATGTGGGATGATATTTTAGCTTTTATATCATCCTGCCAGGCTCTTCCAATGCCATTAATGCTTTGAGTAAGGAGTGTCCTGAAAGGAGAAAAAAACAATGTAAGATTGTCTTCATTCTGGAAAAAAAATACTTCTTAATCTGGTACATTTAAACTAAAAGCATAACTTTTATCAGGAGAGTAAATGCATTTATGTATGTACTTTGCTTTTTAGAATACCTGATTCTGTTTCCTATAAAATGTGGTGATTCACCTGTGGAAATAGGGAATTTACTCTTAATATGTGTTTTTCATCCTCTGCTGTGACCTCTGTTGTAGTAAACAGATTACACAATTAACTACATTTTCAGCTAAACTGCTTCCTCTTCTGCAAGGTTGTTCAAAGTATTCACCTTTCTTTGTTTAAACTTGGAGCTGCCTCTGGAGAGATTAAATGGCTGCAGTGAATATTGACATGTCTTTTCTGCGAAGCTAAAGGTTTTGTAGAATCCTTGCCTTAGGAAAAAAAACTTGCTTCCTACCCCAAATCTTAAATTTGGGAGGAAAAGGAGGCCTTTTTCATAAATTATATTACTGTGTTTTTTTCTTTTTAATGGCAACTCTTTTCAGTATTGCTGGGCTTTGCAATGACTGATGCAACACAAGATTCTTTCTGATGCTCTTAAAATGCAGTATCTGAGGTGTTCAAAGGTATCTTGGACAACATCTTTGGTAAAATTCAAAGATATGGCCTTTTCTTGTGACATCTTGTGTCTCTGTTGGAGAGTCTTTCAATCAAGTGAATATTAGGTAAATAAACCTTTCTCTTTGGGGAAAGTTTATTTTCTACAGTTTGTTTTTATGTCTGATAGATTTCACATGTTACTGTCTACTGAAGGCTGACTGTTTACAATTTTAATCATTCATCTTCTTTAATGACTCTGTATAAAAAACAGGTTATGGAGACATTTAATAGCTTTTGGCTCTGGTCAGAGTTGTTTTGTTCCTTTCCTCTTCACCTTTGAACTTCCCTTTTCTCAAAAGTTCAGTATGTTCCTATCTTTGAAGTATATTTTGGAACAGCAACTTTTAGAATTGCTGTTGACAAAAATGAAATACACTGTGGGAAGGACAGAGAAAGAGGTTTTAATCTCAAAGTCTGTTTGTGGTAGAACATACGAACAGCCAGCTTTTTCTGAGTTGTAAGAGAACCGTGGTCTTGAATTTTGGATGTTTGCTCTGGGGCATTCATTTTTGCTCCCTCCCTTGCCCCATGTTTTGGAAGTAAAGTGTCTTAAAAGTCTGAAGTCCATTTTGGACTTTGGAGTCAGCTGATGTGTAGTATGAAACAGGACATGTAAGTATTATCTAATGATCAGTAAAATATGATCATGAGGGCTTTAGTGTCAAATGATATATGGTTGTAGCTAGTCATGAAGTGCACTGGTGGAGGCTCCTGTGAGAGACTTTAAGAACACTTTGAATGCAGCAAGTAAGAATAATCTGTAGTTTTCAAAGGTACTAAATTAAGCTTTCCTAACAACATAAGGAAAGTTTCATTCATGAAAAGTTTCTTGCCCAACAGAACTGTTACTTTTAATGCTTTACGAGCCTTGATGGTGTTTTTGACAAAACTCCATCTTGCCTGCTGTATATCTATTTCAATGTCGGATAGAGCAGGAGAGCTGGTACTTTGGGTCTCTACTCAGAGTAGGTTTTATCAAGTTTTATCAGAGGGAGATAGGGTGTTTAAAACTGTGAAGAACTTTGATATGAACTAGATGTGGTTTCTGTGTTTGTGAGATCTTTTGGTAGCTTCAGTAGTAGGTTCTTCTGCAACAAACATCCCAAATTTCCCTTAACATCCGTAAACCTTTAGCATCTACAAAAGACTTGAAAAGAGTTCCCCAGTTCAGCTAGCTACTGTGGAGACTCTTGTTCATTTGTCTTTTCTGAACCTGACTCCTGCCATCTTTGTTTGGCCCCTCCCCCTCTTATGGATAGTAAAGATGTTGATAAACATGAGTGAGTTAATTGGAGGGCCATAAAAACACATGTGGGGTTGAAATACTTGCCTTGTGAGGAGAGGCTGAGGGACACGGGCTTGCTCAGGAGGAAAAGGCTTAAGGGACCAGCCTAGTAGTCCCACCAATGCCTGTGAGGAATCTCCTGTGAAGACCAAGTCAAGGTTTTTGAGGAGATCAGTAGCAGCAGAATGAGAAACAATGATCATTACTAAAGGAGTGGAAGGTTTTGTCTGAATATAAGTATTTTTTACTATGAAGATAATCTAGTATTGAAGCAGACTGCCCAGAGAGGCTGGGCAATCTCTCTCCTTGAAGGATATCCCAGTAATACTCATCTGGATAAAAGTGATCAACCTGGTCTGAAGTCAGTGTTTACTATTCACGGAGCAAGAGGTTGGACTAGATAACTCTTGAAGCTCCTTTTGGGTTTGCATGTTCTATCATCAATCTAATCTATGTTTTGTTTCCTATTATTCTCTTAATAATGTCAAAGATCTGGTGGGGTTTTGTTTTGTTTTGTTTAACTGATAACTGAATACTGTAGTGATGTTTCCATGTGCCATACCTTCATGGTCTTTTAAATGGCTAGGGTGAGCTCACAGCTGCTGATATGTTATGTTTTCAATTGCTTTACATATGCTTGAAAATCATGTAGAATATTTCGAAATGAAGTACTCGATCTACAAAGAATTCAATGATGCAGAATGGATTTTTGTGCTCAGAGCAGACAGCTGTAAGAAACTGTGGAGCTGTGCAGCAAGAAGTCAAAACAATAAGTTTTTTGTTTGGCACTAGCAATATATTACGAAGAAAATCTGTATGAGTGTTAGCATGATAACAGTGTGTTGGAAGAGCATCCCTTTCATGTCATTCCTCACTATTGTTGAAATGAAAACTCAAATTCAGATTTAAAAAAAAAAAAAAACAGCCTTTTGCCCTGATAGTATCAGCAGATTTTTCTGACTCTGTGTATTCTGTTATGGAAAAAAAGGTATTTTAATACACGTGTCTTGAAAGTCCTTGTGGACAACTTCACTCTGCTAAGAGTTGTAACCTCTGACTGCTGGTCTGCTGGAAGAACTCCTACCTGTTGATTTATAGATGCTTTGCTTATATTACTTTTATACTTGATTATAAATGGTTAGGAACTTTTCAGCAGTAATAACATTCTGAGACATAAATTTGGTTACAATCCTGCAAAAAATATTAGTTTTATGAAACCAATAAGAACAACATAATCTGGTGTGATAAGAGATTAATTGTCCCTTCTCTTCCATTTCTGCTTTGTATTTTCTTATTCTGAGCATAACCCTAGACTTTGTACAAAATATAATTTTAAATCAGATTCCAATCACAAGGCAGGCTCCTTTATTTACCAGCAAATGATAACTCCTAAGCTAGTGCTATTATGTAAAATATGAGAATGAAAAGCATCTGTAGAGAAATGTTTTGCTAAACTAACTTGAGAATTAACATAATACCAATTGCCCCCAGTATACTAAAGACGTACAGTCCTTTCTTTTGAATAGAGTCTTTCTTCCGAGGTAAGAAAACTAAATAACAAAATGAAGTTATAGAATATTTAAAAGATTTGTGTGCTTACTGATAATGGTTTCCTTCCTCATAATGTAGAACCATCTATCTTAAACATAATGCAATAAAAAAGCAAATAAACCTCCTTGCTGAAATGTTCGCAGTGGACAGAAGCCTGTGCCTGGATTTTGTTGTACTGTAAATCACCATGGCATCAAAAAATGCAGTGGAAGTCCTGAGAACTTAAATATTTTTCTACTAAATTGTTTCTTCCATTAGCAAGCAGGATTAGTTCATAAGAAAGAATGATAAATATACATATGTTCTTTGTCATACCTCTTTGTTCATAAAATCATGTTTTTGAATGGGATATGACACATCTAGAGAAGCTATGACCCCTTTCCACATATTTGCAGGAAATGAATTTATATTTGAAGCAAGTGTTTCACCTGGTTCACATTTCACTATAGTGCATGACTGTAAACCAAACATTTCGTTGATACCGTTCCTGAATAATTCATTAATACTGTGTAGGCAATCATATCCCTCATTTAACTGAATTATTTTGCAGCAGGATTTGAAAAGACTTGCTAGTCTAACCTTTCATGGATTGGCAAATAGGCATAGGAACTGAAAAATCTGTGACTGCTAGGAATTTGGTTCTCATTCCTTTGCCTTTTTGCTTTCAAAACATCCTGTGAGTTCAGTACATTTGGTTTACATAAAACAGTTAAATTAAAATTAGTGCTTAGTTAGAATTCTGATGAGGTTGCAAGTCGATGGGAACTTTGCCACTGGCTTCAGTGGGAGGACGTTATTTAATGTATATTTTTCTTTACTGTTACTTAGCACCTGTTGAACACCTGGGACTTAAGTTATAAAGTTAGCATGGAGATTCAGGAAGTGAAATTAGTTTACTTGCTGTGCCTGCTGTACAGTTATTCATTGAAAAGTGGTAAATGATTTATCCAGCCATACTGCGCAGTTTTGGAGACATGGCTTTATGATTCCTCAGAGTAAATATCACCAGGATTTTTAAATAAAGAAGGGTTAATATCAGAGTACAAAGCCTTCTTCTGGTCAGAGTTCTTTCTTTCTGAGCAGAATTAAAAATGAAAGCATCAGTAACATTAGATTATGATCAACGCTTTAACCTGCATATTTTTTCAGGTTGTACAGTAAAACATGATTTAATATTTCAGTCCCACTTCAATCTGTTCTTTTTATTTTATTTTGTCTCAGCAAGATCCCAGAAAGCCTGTAGATTTTCCCTGTCTCTCTCCGAGCCTTATTCGGTCTTTGAATAAACATATTCTAACAGCAGTGTTGGGCTTTATAGAGTTCTGAAATAATTGATTACTATCTCCTATCCTGTTATATACATTATTTATTTAATATAGCATAACTTAAAGTATCACCTGGCATTCTCCAAGGCAGGAATATGGTAATGGAAGAGAAACAACAAGAGAGGAAGGTAAGCATCAACATACATCATTTCTGTAGGAGGCTAGTTAAGCAACTAACTATCTAGGTCTGCAGAAAGTCAGACTCCTAAAGCAGTGTGGTGTTTGCAATTAACAATCACTTGATTTAATTTACTCTTCCCCAAACCTAATCTAGCCTTCACAGGACTAATTTGGACAATGCAATTATTTCTTTTAATTATTTTTTCTTCCTTTTTAGTTTCTTTATCTAAAATGACAGGTGCTGTCATTAGAAAGAATTGTGCCAGGATATACTGTAGCAGTCCCCCTCTTACCAGAAGGAGTAACAGGGGCAGTATGGCTGTTGTTGCTTTGTCTGCAGGTTTTCTGCTTAAGCCTTTCTCAGGAGCACTTGATACTAGTTGAGTCAATGTGTTGCGATGCTGCAATTCTGGCTGCAGGATCTATTTTGGGACTGTATTTTATTTTAGGGAAAAGGCTGGAAACAGGCTACATGTGGGATGAATCAGAGTATTCCTATTACTATAAATAGTGCATCACCTGATTCTTTGTACATTGTTTTCAAATCCACAATGAAATGTAACACGGAGTTCTTTTTGCTATTTTTTGCACAGTAATCATTGCATCTAATGAGAAGGGTCTGCACTGCCAGTTTTTCACTTCATAAGAGAATGTAATTAAATGTAAGAGTAGAATGGCACATCCTATAGAGCACTGTGAACCATTCTTGATATGTAAGCAGTTATTTGCTAGTGAATGATAGGTAGTGTGTTGTGGTCCTTTATCAAATCTTTTAAATGGAGGGAAATGGTTTCTGGTTTCCCTGTTTTTATATCAGCATAACTTCCTTTATCTTCAGAAGATTTTCTTTGTCCTCATGGAATTGATATCAGGGTCTGGTCTTATCTATTTATTTCATTTATCAATAGTCAAAAATTTGCATAATGGCATGTTTTATTTATGGCTGTTACCTGTACATAGATAAAATCAATGTGTCTGCCAGCATGTGTAATTGCTAGTAATTCTCATAAATGATATTACTAACGGTACATAGTTAGGCCAGACTTCCTCAAAACAAACAGAAATAACCCAAATCCCAAAATTAAGACTGCAAAATCCTTATAATAAAGATAATTATTATTTACTTACTTTGTATTCCGTGGAAAATATGTCGGCCATGTAGCAGAATGATTATAATCAGACCAAATTTGTCTTACAGAGTTAATAGTGTAATTCTAGCATAATATAGTGAATGAGAGAAATAGGAAGAAGGAAAACAAATATAAACAGGTATAAGAGCTGTGGTAGCTATGATTAGGTTCACAGTTTCAGTTGTTAGCTTGGCATTGCTGAGCTGTACATCAGACAATGAAAAGCCAAACAAAAGTAATAAGAAACTTTTACAAATAGATATATTGCAATGAAAGTTATGCTGTACGTTGTAGTTCAAAGCTCACTTTTGGTGAATGTATGAAATTTTTTTCTAAAAGAAAAACTTTTCATCAGACCTGAATAGGATTTTAGAATGTGAACTGATATAGATCTCTTGAGAATTTTTTTTATAGGAAATCTTGAGTTGTCTATCTGCAGACGGGTTTTTGCTTCAACCCTCTTGATGTCCAGTCATTAGCTAAGTCTCTTTTCTGTATTTTTATTTGATTTGCAAATGACATCTTAAGAGAAATGCAAAAGAATGCATAGTACTAAATTCATACTGCTGTTGTCAGCTTGTTGGGTTTGCAGTTAATAGCAGAGGATAACATAATTCTGGAATTTAGGTGCAGTTTAATAAGGAAGTGTCACTAAACTTTGGCTATGTTTCCCGTATCTCTTACTGAGATCACAGAGAGCTTCGGCCTTTGGAGCTGTTAGCACATTTTTTACTAGTGATAGCATCTGTTATACTGAATTTGGACAAGCTGTTCGAACATTGTGTGAGCGGTAGTATGTCTTATGACATTAGAACAAATATATGATAAGATAGGAAATTATGTTCAGCGTTTGTAGGAGCTTTTGAAATATGCTAAATAAAAGTACACTTGGAATCTGTGGTTTTGTGACTGATTCTTTCCCACTAACATGAATGTTTCCTTTTCATTCAAATGATTGACTTGCAGAATATTGAAATGTAAAATGTGCACTATGGAAAGCAGAGACTGTTTGATAGACTAGTCATATATCAACCACTTTCTTAATCAGTTTCATCTCAAATGCATGAAACTTGTAGTATTTAACATCGACTATATTTCAAATCTCTTAGGATATCAGTAGTGCTTGCTTGTAAGAATGAAAGCTAACCATATACCATACATTGCAGAAGCAGAGCCGACAGCCAAGGGAAAGTTCTACTCAGCATGAGTCAGGCTGTGTCTAGAAAACCAGGTCCTGCTTTCATAGAATCATAGAATTCTTAAGGTTGGAAGGGACTTTAAGACATCATCTAGCCAAATCCCCCCGCACATGCATGAGCACATCCTGGAGCACATGGCACAGGACTGTGTCCAAGTAGGTTTTGAAGATGCCCAGAGAAGGAGATTCCACAACTTCTCTTGGCAACCTGTTCCAGTGCTCTGTCACCCTCACTGTTCAAAAAAAAAAAAATCTTAAGTTCCTGTGGAACTTCTGGTGCTTCAGGTTGTGGCCATTACCTCTGCTTCTGTAGGTGGCCACCACTGAAAAGAGGCCAGCACCATCCTCCTCACTGCCTCCCTTGAGGTACTTATAGACACTGCTCAGATCCCCTCTCAGCCTTCTCTTCTCCAGGCTGAACAGGCCCAGCTCCCTCAGCCTCTCCTCATAGGACAGATGTTTCAGGCCCCTGATCATCCTTGTAGCCCTGCGCTGGACTCTCTCCAGCAGCTCCACATCCCTCTTGGACTGTGGAACCCAGAACTGGACACAATACTCCAGATGTGGCCTCACCAGGGCTGAGTAGAGCGGCAGGATCATGCAGACACTCTTCTTAACGCACCCCAGGATCCCATTGGCCTTCTTGGCCACGAGGGCACACTGCTGCCTCATGGTCACCTTGTCATCCACCATGACACCCAGGTCCCTCTCTGCAGAGCTGCTCTCCAGAAGGTCGGTCCCCAGCCTGTACTGGTGTCTGGGGTTATTCCTCCCCAGGTGCAGGACCTTGCACTTGGCCTTGTTGAATTGCATGAGGTTTTTCAGCACCCAATTGTCCAGTCTGTCCAGGTCCCCCTGGATGGCAGTGCAGCCCTCTGGGGTATCAGCTACTCCTCCCAGTTTTGTTTTTTGGAGCACTCTGTGCCTTCATGCAGGTAATTGATGAATAAATTGAACAGGACTGGACTGAGGACTGACCCTAGGGGAACACTGCTAGCTGCAGGCCTCCAACTAGGCTCTGCTCCACTGATCACCACCCTCTGGGCTCTGCCATCCAGCCACTTGTTAATCCACCTCAGCGTCCACTCATCTAGCCCACACTGCTGGAGCTTGCCTAGGAGGATGCTGTGGGGCATGATGTCAAAAGCCTTGCTGAAGTCCAGGTAGATGGCATCAACCACTCTCCTCTCATCTACCTAGCCAGTCATTCCATCATTGGAGGCTATCAGGTTAGTCAAGCATGATTTCCCCTTGGTGAATCCATGCTGACTACTCCTGAGCACCTTCTTATCCTCCATATTTGGAGACAACAGCCAGGTTGAGCTGCTCCATGACTTTTCCAGGGAAAAGTGATGGCATATCCAGTACAAGAGAGATGTTCACAAACTAGAAGGATTCTAAGGAGGGAGGCTTCCAGCATGGTCAGCAGGCAAATGATGTTCATGGGAGGCTGAGGGAGCTGCGTTGCTTGGGCCTGGGATACAGGCTCAGGGATACAAGGGGCAGATTTCAGTCTTCCATGACCTACTGGGTGCATGCAGAGAAGACAGGGCCAGTGTGTTCTTAAAGATGCACAGCAAAAGGTCAGGAGGTTTCAATCAGAAGTTGCAGGAAGGGATAAACAGTTTGGGTAAAGGGAAGTACTCTTCATGAAGAGAGTACTCCGGCAGTGGAAAGGACTGCATGGGATGTGTAGTAGCAGACTGAATCAAAACTCCACCTTACCAGCTCGACCTGACTTTGAAGATATCCCTACCTGGAGAACAAACAGACTAGGATGGCCTACTAAGTTCTCTTCCAACCTATTGTATTCTATGATTAAGGAAATCTACTTAATCTACTGAACGGTTTGGTAGAATTTTCCGTGACATCACAAATGCGGCAACAAATATCGATTTCTCATGTCAGTTGTCTGTACTCACCTTACTATGCTGCATGATAAAATGGCTAATGTGAATACAAATACTAGATACTTGAAAATAAAAAAAATCTTAAGTCTAATTATAAAGTAGTCCATTTTTTGTAATATTATTTTTCTAATAGTTAGAAAAAATATTTCAATCAATCCATTAGGGGCTGTTCTTTGTAGCTCAGCTTTCTAGTATCTGAAGCATAAATGTTGTCTTACAATGCACTGGTAATCTCTGCATGATGGAAAAGGTAATGTTTAAAAGTGTCCACGCCAGAGCGTCTATGTGATCTGAAAGAAAGAAAAACAAGCTTGACCAAAAAAAAGCACTCCATGATAAGTGTAGCAAGAGATGTAATGCCACATTTATAGTTCTGTCTTCACAGACTGAAAAACTATTCTTGAAACTTTCTAGCTTTGACCTGACATATGCTTATCTTTGAAGTCTCCAAATACACTCATGTATTTCAAGATAAAAAGAATACTGCAGGAAGTTGTAACAAGCAAGTGCAGAATTTCATCAGTGATGTCAGAATATTTTCCATAAAAGCATTTGCTGTTAATACTATAAATTTTGGGGAAAAATATTCCTCTTTTCAGAAAAAAAAGTGTAAGAAATTGATGATAATGGGAGTATGGTAAAGAAGATATTAATCCTCATCTAATTAGATCTCTATCAAAACTCCGAACTTCAGACTTGCTAGAAAATCGAAGCAGACCAGAAATGCATGTTATTTCTGTTTTCAGATTATTTGATCTTAAACTTGTTTCAAGTATTTATATTTGGATTAATAAACCTGGGTGAAGCTGTAAAATGGAATGACATTTTCAATTGGTGTGAACCAGCTTTCCTTGTCTCTTACTTTATTTCAGATTGTTTTTAATTAATAGTAGTCCAAACATTGTAACAGCTCCTTCTTCTACCAAGTTATGCTTTGGAAGATCATCCTAGCCTGAAGTTTAATCTTTAAATGTTTTTACATTTCCAAATATTTTCAGTTTCTAAATCTTATGTGCTTGGCTTCTTTCACTGTAGGTAGAAAAAACTGAAACAAGATATCTTCAATTACTGGAGAAGTTTATATTTGCTTCTTGATCTGAACCCTACGGTCAAGTCCATCACTGTTTAAATGGTACTGCTGAGTAGTCCTACTTTGGAGTTGCCCTTAACAAGGGAAAAAACGTGGCACTAAGTGTTTCATTTATAAGGCACAAGAATTAGGAGAGAATCATGCATTATTATCTCTAGAAGAGAACTCTTATGACTAAACAATGAATCGGATGTTACCATTTCTTCCACTTCACTGAATATTTAAAGAGCTGGGATCAGCAAGTTGAACAATACTAGAGCTTTTAGCTAGTTTTCTGGTAAAGGCATTATCACAGTTGTGAGCCACTTTTATCTGATTCTTGGACAGATTAGTGAAAAACAATGTTAACAGCAAGTTGCAGCAGCTAGTGGTGGTGTATATCTATCTTTGTATCACTTTGAGAAACAATTATTCAAGGGGGTTGCACTGAATTTTGTTTGATAATGACCCAGAACAAATTCTACAGAACAGATATTAGAAGGAGTAAAAGGAGGAACATGCTGAAATATGTCCCAACAGAATGGGCTACTTCATTGCTACTAAGCATAAAAATGAAGCAGTGTAAAATTGGAACTTCAACAGGTCTCTGTCACTTGACATTTTACTTATTTTTATGTCTTTTTAACCTTATTGTTTCATTTTTTCTTTTTTAACCAGAGTTATGAAAGTAAGTTATTAGTTTCCTCCTGCCTATTAATGCCTAGAGTAAATTTAATGTTATTTGTGAATTCATATTTCAGTTACTAGTCCTGTCAACACCACTTTCTACTGCAATTATTTGCAATTCACATCGCATTCTTCTCAATCAGATAAAAAATTGACTTGAATACAGATATTTTCTAACAACTTAATGACGAATAGGATTATCCAAACTATTTTTTCTTCTCTTTCTTCACAAATATCAGGGCTTTTTATGGTTTGATTTTACATAGTCCTAAGAATCCTAGGCAACAGGGAACATCAAAGGCATTATCTGAACCTTGGAAAATCTGTGTGACTTGCATGATAACAACAGAGTTAGTTTATACCAGCATCTTTTTGTATGTACAAATCTACCTTAAATAGTAACAATTGTTAACCAAAAATTGTAGTATTTTGAAGACATTCTTAACCTGTACTAATATTCTGCTTTGGGCTGTAAGTAGTCTTTAAGGATTTCAGAGTTGTGCTTACTGCAGTAAGGATTTGGATCAATTAAACTAAAAATCACTTCAAAATTATTCTGAATGCAAACTGAACAAAACATATTACACTAAATCAATATTTGTTTTTGTGGTACTAGAAAAAGGAGTGCTTTAATTTTGTAGGAGTTCCTTAATATGGGGATAGCTGAAGAAAAATGCACTCAGCAATCATTCTTTAGAATAGGGACAGGCTGTGTGCACTGTCAAGAATATCAATCAAATACTAAAGTTGTCTTGCATAGAAAAGAATTCTAGAATTTCAAATTAATGAGGGAAAGAAATGATGAATTAGCAAAATTCGTTTTTAATGTTCTGCCATAAAAATGCAATCTGTAGATCCACCCATCAGAAAAACATAATCAAGCAAATTACCAGAAGTGGGTTTACAAATCACTAGTTTAGCCTCTGATTGTTGCCTAACTAAAGGCATGTAAAAATGTTTTTAAAATGTTTGATAAACTCATCATTAAAAAAGTAAATAATCATTAATATACTACAGTAAGTTAAACAAGTGGTCAAAAGATCACTTTTTAAAAATGTTTGCTTATGCAACACAACATTGAAATGAAAAGGGAAAAGATTTCAAAATGTATTAGGATTTTTCACAGATGTTCCTTGTTTTTACTGTGGAAAAATTCAGGTTTTCAATGATAGTGACGCAGACAGCAGAGCTATTTCAGATAACTTATCTAAGAATATATATAGTTGAATAAAAAATGTTTGATTAAATCTTCACACGTGATGCAGTACAAATCTGTTCTGATAAGACTGGAAAAAAAACCTGTTCCTGGAGGAAGGAAGATATTTGCAATGGAGGGGTAAAAAGAGAGATGAGTACGTTTCACATGTTGAGAAGCAGCAGACAGGTCCATACATTTTGTATTTTCTTAAAAAGCTTTTTTTTACTAGCAAAGTTATTCAGGCCAATAGCTTTTCTGGTAACCTCTATTCATTACGGAATCTTGCTTGTTTAAGCCTATGAGAATCCATTCACTAGGAGCAGGCAGATAATATTCCTTATTGGTCACAAAGACACAACATTCAAAGTTTAGCTTTAATTTTGCCCCTATTTTTCACTTGCCTGTACAAAGACTCTGCTTACTGGGAAGGTTGGGGTATTGGCTAACTCACATGAAGGACAGGGGACCTTTCTTGGTTCACCTGCAAGGGGAGATTGAGGAGGAAAGAATTAGCAGTCCATGGCATTACTGGCATTTTAGTTTATTTGATTCTCAGCACCAGTGAAATCAGCAGGGACCTTGTTGCACAGCAAAATTTCTGAGCGTTTCAGGAAGCTTATATTTTTTTACTCAACTAGAGAAGTTTAGAATTGTGTGATGTCCTATTTCATTAGGAGTGTTCTCTGGATTTTGCTAACCATTCCTCATTCTCCTTGGGGTTTCCCAACTATGCATTTTATTCATGGTTTTTCTTTTACTGACTAAAAGGCTTTTCTACTGCTTTCCCATATAGGTGGTACTGCCAAGAGTAGTTCTTCCTGATGCTGGCTCTTCCTAGCTTTCAGTGTATTGTTTCATCTGATATTCCTTTTCTCATCCAACTTTCAAAAATATTCTTATCAAATTATCCACCCATCTTAAACTCTATTTTCCCCTTTGAATATTATTATTACTGCAGAACAGCTGATGATCCAGGCCAAGATCAACTTTGCAGACTGAGTGTATACATCATGCTTCCCTCCACTTTCTAGAAAAACAGAATTATCCTAGCTGAGCTATGGTGCACAAAGCATGACAACTTTGATTATATTTGATTCTGCTCTATAGGTAGCTTCACATCAGACTGTGTCAGGACATAAATACTTAGCAGGATATTTGTCATCATAAGTCTACCCACAAAAGATTCTGCTCAAAAGTGATCTTATGGGGACTGTGTTAAAAGTCTAGATAAGGTAGTTCCAGAAAACAAAGCCTTGGACAGTGTCATGTCATGCTGAACCAGAAGAAATGTTGAAAATAGTCAGCTATGCTAATGTGCTGTTTCAGCAATCCTGACCTATCTGATTCAGCAGTCTTCCCATTCATGGGTTATTAGCATGACTTTAAGAAAACAAATACTTTTGTTAAAATAAGCTAGTGATGATTCTTAAAAGCAGTCAGCTAACATTCGTGATTCATCAGCTTCTGGATAACAGCAAGATGCTCGTCTGTAAGTACTGTACAGGTTATTTTAACTTCCCCTACTTAATATTATCAGGAATAACATCCTTTTAGTCTTGTTTTGGTCATGTTTTTGTAATAGCAAATGTAGTTATTTACAAACTTTTGTTAAATAATCCAGGAATTAGGGTTTTTTTGATATTTACAGTGATATCCACCACATGGATTCCTTCGACTATGGGATCTAAATAATATTAGAAAGGCTACATGAATACATATAGCTAAAAACACTACTTTTTAAATCAATCTAACTACTGGAAGAAAAATTCCATTACCTTGGAGTGTATTATCCTGCATTTATATTTTGCCTTTTTAAACACTTGGGTCATTATTCGAGATCAATATGATCCAATTCACCTTTTGGTAGCTCTGTACTTTCTAGTTTTATATTTTGTTATGCTCTTCCCTAGTATAGAGTCCTTCAATTTAATCTAAAGAAAACAAAAAACTCAAACAGCCAGGTTAGGCTTTCAATTATCACTCATGCTCAGGGGAAAAAAAAAAGTAGCAGCATCTCTCCATTGCCGGAAAAACTCATATAAAATCTGCAACTATTTATACAGATTAAGGGTAATTAGGTGTGAAGAAGGCAAACTGGTCGCATATTACAAGCAGAATCTGGATTCTGTTCCCAGGGTTGCAACCAACTCTCAGCACAGTTGATTAGCCTTCAGTTTCTCTGTTTGCAAATTAAAAACAGAGTTATTTTTCTAGTGAGTTCTCAGAAACTCGCTCTGTTACAAAGAAAACACTAGAAACTGATGAACAACCATCATTTCAGAGACCTATGCCTGTCAGGTGTGACAACAGCTTGCACTCTCCAGCCCTGCCTAGACTAAGGCACTTGTCAGTGAACTGCAGCTGAAAAGAAGGTCTCTTTATTCTTCAAATAGTCCTGTGAGCGTATCAGGTTGTTTAGGCCTTTCCTAATCTCCAGTCTCACAGAATGACTTATTAAAAGAAATAATTGCAGAATTGATCTGTAAAAATGTTAGAGGTTACTTTTTTTTCTTTCTTTTTTTTTTGTGATAGAAAAGAAAGTTTATTCCTTCATCTCCTCACTCTGTCCAAAGTATTAAAGGTTATATTGAACTGCTTTCCAGCAGTTCACAGAAAAGCCTAGGTCTTTCAGGCTTCACCAAGCGTGAAAAGGGCATTCCAGCACAAGCCTTGCTGTTTCAGACGACCATCAAATAGCTTAAAATAATCCTGAAATCTCCTCAGAATGCTGCTTAGAAATGGTATGAAAACTAACAATTGTTCAAGTGCAATTTTAAATAAAGACTTCCTTCTACAAGTTGTAGAATTTTAAGATTTTAACAGCATTGGATTCATTCACATTACAGAAAGTGGCAGTCATTTCCTATCTTGTCCTCAAGAGTTAATTATACTTGAATATTGTAAAAAAAAATCTTATTCTTCACAGACTTCACGGATCATTATATTGTCATTTTTTTCTACATTTCTCTCAGTTCTCCCCCAAGTTTCTACCGTTATAACTTCCTCATTTTAAAGGCAAATGCTTCTTTATCCTCCACAGTGCAACAGCGGAGGAGCAGAGCAATGCCATAAGGGCAATCTCCATGAAGAATTTGACGGCAGTGGAAGAATACTGGTTAGGATGTTTGATTGGCTGGTTCTTCCCCTTCCACTTTTTCCTCTCTGCTTTGACAGAGGACAATAGATCCACGTATATTTTGCCCTTCTTATATCTTACAGCCTAAAATGACTTTAAAATAGCTGTGAGTTGAATCATCCTATTCAAACACAGTTTGAGTCACAATTTTGTTCTACTTTGTTTTACAGGACATAGTAGTAATTTTCTAAAATCTTCTTGCACTTTCTCTTTAAAGCTTCTTGGCAGAACTTCTTCCAGCCATGTCTTCTGGCTACTCTGCTGCACAATAAAGCCTAGCTGCACCATTCCCCTACTGCTGGGGCAGTGCCATTTGAACCAGCAGTTGCAATCCTAGACTGCACTTCTGCATTACTAGTTCTTCCCTGCTTGTGTCCCATAGCACTTTACCTAGTGGTTGCTGTCCCAGCAAGCTGAGAGCCTAGTTGCTGTTCATATGAGAGAAAGATCATGTGCCCTAGGAGAGAAGGAAAACATTTAGGTACAACTGCCATAAAGGTCAGATGAGTTTAGATCAACTGGAAGGGGATACGAGGTCAAGCCATGCACACAGGCATCCTACTCACCCTTGTCTGCAACTCACAGCCCCAGAAGCACTGTTTCCCTTCCAAAGCACTCTCTTTGTGAAGATTTTTTTCCTTTACCCACACTGTTTATCCCTTCCTGCAACTTCTGATTGAAGCCTCCTGGCTTTTTGCTGTGCATCTTTAAGAACACACTGGCCCTGTCTTCTCTGCATGCACCCAGTAGGTCATGGAAGACTGAAATCTGCCCCTTGTATCCCTGAGCCTGTATCCCAGGCCCAAGCAACGCAGCTCCCTCAGCCTCCCATGAACATCATTTGCCTGCTGGCCACACTGGAAGCTTCCCTTGGAGTCCCTCCAGTTTGTGAACATCTCTCTTGTACTGGATAGGCTTAAAGCAGGAGCTGGTTTTCCAGACGCAGCCTGACACATGCTGAGTAGAACAAAGTAATCCCTCTCCCCTGGATGCTGGCTCTGCTCCAGCTGATGCAGGCTGATATGCAATGGAGATTTATGCCCTAGATTTACCCCTCCACTTTGAAGTTCATGAGGTTCATGTTGAACCAGTGCTTGTGAATGCTGGATTTCTACAGATTTTTGCTTCTGTGACTCATTTGACTTTTAAGAAACTGTGGGCTTTATTTTTATTTTTTCCCTTAAGTGTAACGAAAGGTCACTACAGTATTTCCTTTAAAATATGATTGTTTGCTATGACTTTTCAGGATCAGGCAACTTATGAAATCTTTCTCCTCAGCCTTTTTTTTCCACAGAAACATGGAAATAGTACATTTGAAATACCTGCACTCTAGTCAGATTTTGGTGATCCTGGTCAAGAGATTTTAAAATTGTAGGATGAAGAAGTGATGGAAGTAATATATGGAACCAGAGTTAAAGCTGTATACACAGTGTATACAGGCATCATGGCATTTATTTTGAGCTTTTTTTTGCTGTCTAAACGATATGACTCGTGGACAAAGTTGTAGGTAACCCATCATGAAAGTAAATTGAAGATACTCTAAAGCAGCACGGTAAAAAAAAAGATGGTAAAATAGCATTTAATTACTTTTTTTTCCATCTACCAAAATATGCATGCATTTTTTAGTTTTGAATGCTCCTCGAGGCATATTTTCCGTGTTTTCCGTGTTTATATGAATAAAAAATCCTCATGATGGATGAAAAAATGGCATACATTTACTTGTGTTTTGAAAACCATTCACTCCTTTGTGTTATGTACATTTGGTGCTTATCTTGGGGCTGGTCAGAAATGTGGAGTTCTTGATATTGCTGTAGCAAATGCATAAAATAATAACTCAGGAGACCACGAATTACAGCCTTGCGTCAAAATAACCTGAGGAAAAAACAGAGTGCGTATTTAACTAATACTGATTTCTTTTTCAAGTGCTGTGTAAAAGATTGTCCCATATTATGTTCTTTTGCATAATAATGTGCATGTTCTGTCCAAGAAGGCAATCTAAAATATTCCTTATTTTTCTACATCTTTTGTGTAATGCATGAACTCTGGAGTGATGACTGTTATGGTAAATGTGAAAATCTATTCTTGGCTCCTGAAATACACTCATAGTTTTAACTTTTGCTATAATTAACTTATAATTTGGCAATGTAGCATAATTCTTCCTGAAAGTTAGATCATTTAAGTTTCCTTCAGCTAGTTTGAAATGAGGTAAATTAATTAATCTAAGATTTTAACGTATAAGCTGTAATAAACGTACCAGAAAAAGAAAGTTAGAAAATACGCATCTCTACATGTTTTATAAAAGGAAACAGAGGCTTTTAATGTTTTTTTTTACCCAAGTTCAGCTCTTTTTTTTTTTTGTGACTGAATTATCCTAGTCAAGATAATTTTGATGTTTCCTAGATTTTTGTTTTTGCAAAGATCTAGAGGGGAAGAAATAAGATGTTAATTAAAAGCATGTTATTTTTAGAGTTATTTAAGCAGTTGCTTGTAATAAAAACCTTCCTTAAGATTATTGATATTTATAGTTTTGCTTATCTTAGATATTGTGTACAGTGCAATGTAATGCTGAGATGCCTTTACTGTGCCATTATTTGTATGATTAGAAAAATGGAATAGTTGCCTAAAAAGGTGCTTAAAAAAGAAATTTTTATTCTGACTTCCACTTAATATCATTACCAGGATTGGTCAGACTAGAAGTATTGCATTTGAATTGCCTTACTCTTCTGAAAAAAAATATTCTTAACTTCTTACATTCTCTTCCAAGTCAAAATTAAAATAATAATGAAGACTTGTCTCTATTTCAGCACCCCTGTTTCAGTAGATACCACAACACCTTAAAATGTGTTACAAGTGTTCTGCTGACTGTGTTCTTAAAGTACTTACTTTGATGTTTATGCAAAAATGAAATGAGATAGCTCTTTGCATCTGTATTGCTAGCAAATATTTACTTAGAACATTTATTTAGAGAAAGCTAAAAATAACATCTAAGAGGATATTAAAGATACAGCATTTCCCCTAAGGAACTGTGACGTGCTCTGTAGTCACACAGTTTAAGCTGTGAATACAAAGGCTGACTACGAACTGCTTATGAATGAACTCCAGTTCAATGTTTCTTCACAGAAATTGATAACGTGATTTCGTAGGTGAAGTGACTTGAACCGTGTGTCTTCAGGGAAGTAGTAAGATAGAAAAGTAGTAAGATAGAAAACGATTGACGATTGATCATTATTATTATTATTATTATTTTCCAAATTGTTTGTACGGGTTAATTGGTAATTACCAATTTCCAGGGGTGATTTATATAAATCATTTGTGGATGTTATGCATTTCGTGGGTAACCCAATTTCTAAAAATCACCTGTGTCAAGGCTGTGCTTTTATAAAGCCCTCTATGTTGTTTTTCAGAGTTGGTCAGCTGGCACTCTCTTCCTTTTCCGTTGTTAGTCTGAATACTTATTAGCTTTGCTGGGAAGGGCAAAAGAGAGATTGTCCTATTGTGTGTCGTAGCAGTGTACATGTGCGCGCTACATGCCTGAAGGATCAAGGAGATATTCTGCTTTGAGGAATTTAAGGAAGCAGAATAATTCTTAGCTCATTTGTCATAGAATTGCAGAACTGTTAAGGTTGGAAGGGACCTCCAGTCACTGTCTAGTCCCAACCCTTGCTCAAATCAGGGTCACCTAATGAGGTTTTTCAGCACCTTGCCTAGTTGGGTTTTCAGTATTTCCAAGGATGAAGACTCTGCAACTTCTCTGAGCAACTGCTTCGATATTTGACCAACCTTACAGTAAAAAAGCTTCTTATATTTAGATAGAATTTTCTCTAATTCAGTTTATGGCTATTGCCTCTTGTTTTTTTCACTGGATACTACTGAGAAGACTCTGACTCTCCCATCAGTGATAAGTCTCCCTCCCTCCCTCCAGAAGTTTCTCTTCTTCAGGCTGAGCAGCCCCAGCTCTGTCAGCCTCTCCTTGTATGCCAGGTGCTCCAAGACTTTAGTCATCTTTTTAACTGTTTACTAAACCTGCTCTAACACATCCATATTGTTCTTGCACTGAGAGCCTAGAACTGGACACAACACTACAAATGTCAGCCAAACTTTACTCATCTCCCGTTCTGATTTTTCTTTTTTTTCTCCAGGTAAAAAGGGTGAGGGTGCCCTGAGATCTTAGCTGCTCTAAGTCAGTGGTGATGAGGTGTTTCTTTCTTTCTATCCAAGACAGTGCATTTATGATCCCTGACTTTCATAATCAGTGGTACTTATCCAAGCCCATTACAAGGCGTTTGGGAAGGTATCCTGGAAGAAAACTAAGTGTATAAAATATATATAGGTAGTTTTGTCTGGTTCAGTTTTCATTAGTCACCATGCTGTGAGATCGAATGAAATACAGCATGAGAGTATAGAATTGTATGAAGGGGGAAGGCTGGTGGGTGAGCTCATGACAGCATGCTTAGGTTAAATTTTTCTGGAATTGTGGAACTTAATTAGATTTTTAATTTAAATTGATATGGAATGATGGTCTAAGCCCCTAAATTTTACACTGAAGCAGCTGATAAACACATTCTCCTTTGTGCTTGCACTTCAGTGTGGAGAGTAATCTCAGCAAATAGAGTGTGACAGGAGGCAGCTATTTCTTCTTTGGACATCTAAACAAGTTCAGTTAAACTTAGCTCAGTTTCGTAGCCAGCTCTCATTGTCCTCTCATTTGTCACCACAATGCCAGCCGTGGCCTCTAGAGGTCTTTAGAACAGTTACCATAAAATAATAATATATCTTTCAAGTGAAGGAAGGATGAACAAATAAAATCCATGCTTTATAATAATTTTTCGTAACATCTCTCTAGGAAGATCAGTATTTAAGTGAGTATTTAAGCATTTCAGACTTTTTTTGTCTTTCTGCTTAGTAGTTTATGCTGGCACAAAATTTGCCATTTGAAATTGGGAGCTTCTGAGAGGATCCTGTTGATCTATTGATGCTAAAGCTTTTGTGGCGGTGCTATAATTACTTACATATATATATTTAAATAAGAACATTCACCTGAGGTTGTTTTTTAATGGATGCATTCTCATTAATTAAGGAGGAAAATGAGTGTGAGGCTCATGAAATATAGCAGATGAACAATTTGAAAAGCTATTTTTAAGTCTTCCTGGCAATATTATTTGATGTGTCATATTCTCAGACAGTAAGAGAATAACAATTCTTCTGGTTTTGCCAAAACTGCTTATTCTCCTAATGTGAAAAGATGTTTCTGCAACAATTGCTAATGTATAATAAAAATATGATAAGTATACTTAAAAGTAGCACATAACCATCAGCAAGTTATAATTAACATGTAATTCATATTACAGACAAGAAATCTTGATATTTTAGTATCAAGTATATATTAAAGTTTTTTCATCATTTACTGATTAAAGTATTTTTTATCATTGTGTATTCTTTGTGTTACATCTTAGAGCTGGCTCTTTTGGGGAGGGTATGGGATCTGTTATACTCAGCTTTGGTCTTGTCAGATCAATACACATTGTAATCAGTGTTGTTGATAATTACACTAGATTAACAATTAAGATTGCTTACTCTTTTCCTCTGTCTGTGATTATAGGATAAATCCAGTGCTGAATACCTCCACTTAAATGATATACTGGTGAGTGTGATGGTATTCATAGAATCATAGAATCATAGAATTGTTAAGGTTGGAAGGGACCTCTAGAGGTCATCTAGTCCAACCCCCCTGCACATGCAGGGTCACCTAGAGCACATGGCACAGGGTGGCATCCAGGTGGGTTTTGAAGATCTCCAGAGAAGGAGACTCCACAACCTCTCTGGGCAACCTGTTCCAGTGCTCCATCACCCTCACTGTTAAAAAAATTTCCTCAAGTTCATGTGGAACTTTTGGTGCTTCAGTCTGTGGCCATTACCTCTAGTTCTATCAGTGGCCACCACTGAAAAGAGGTCAGCACCATCCTCCTCACTGCCTCCCTTGAGGTACTTATAGACACTGATCGGATCCCCTCTCAGCCTTCTCTTCTCCAGGCTGAACAGGCCCAGCTCCCTCAGCCTCTCCTCATAGGGCAGATGTTCCAGGCCCCTGATCATCCTTGTGGCCCTGCGCTGGACTCTCTCCAGCAGCTCCACATCCCTCTTGTATTGTGGAGCCCAGAACTGGACACAATACTCCAGATGTGGCCTCACTAGGGCTGAGTAGAGGGGCAGGATCACCTCCCTCGACCTGCTGGAGACGCTCTTCTTAACGCACCCCAGGATTCCATTGGCCTTCTTGGCCACGAGGGCACACTGCTGCCTCATGGTCAACTTGTCGTCCACCAGGACACCCAGGTCTTTCTCCGCAGAGCTGCTCTCCAGAAGGTCGGTCTCCAGCCTGTACTGGTGTCTGGGGTTATTCCTCCCCAGGTGCAGGACCTTGCACTTGGCCTTGTTGAATTGCATGAGGTTTTTCACCGCCCAGTTGTCCAGTGTGTCCAGGTCCCTCTGGATGGCAGCGCAGCCCTCTGGGGTATCGGCTACTCCTCCCCGTTTGGTATCATCAGCAAACTTGCTGAGGGAGCACTCTGTGCCTTCATCCAGGTCATTGATGAATAAATTGAACAGGACTGGACTGAGGACTGACCCCAGGGGACACCACTAACCACAGACTACTAGTACTATGTTTTTTTGCCATAATACTAAAAAAATCTTAACGATAAGATCACTTAATAAACATGAAATAGTCTATTTGCATCCAGTTGCTTTCTGGAAATTGAATAGTATTTTCAAACCATTCTTTTAATATTGAAAGGCGAGAATCAAAGTGTGATCCTATAGAAATTCTCTTGGATAAATGGCTAAGTGGTCTACAAAGGCCATTGTTTTATGTCTGACTGTAGGAAATTTGTTTATTGCTTTTGCTGTCATCTATATGTTTTATACTTCTTGTATGGTGGTGCCGATACGTTGAAATACAGACAGACCTAAAGAAAAATAAATTTGAATCTATTTACACTAATACATTTTATGTAATGCGAACGGAAAAGGGCTTCCCATCTGTCTTGGACCTAATGAACCTGTCTTGATTATTGGTCACGACTGAAAGGAACTTGTTAATTGTAAAGTGCCGTTCAGTGGTCCTGACCTCGAGTACCATGAAGGCAAGAGACCCAGCTGTCTTTTGAGTTTTGACTCACTTTCGCTGCTGCTGAGGTCAGAAATTGGCCTATTAGTCAGGATTTATTTCACTTTGAAGACACAGTTCACAGTACTTCACAGCTGCATCTACTTTAGCATGAACTTAGTTTTCAAAGTTTTATTTTCAAGAGCAAGGGAATCTGTGTATTGAAGTCATGCCTGAATATGTGCCTCTACTCCATTAGCAGGGCTGAGGATGCTAAGGGGCACCCTTTAACCTACCACTTTGGACAGGCATATTTTCCTTCACAGAAGTCCTTTTAGAGAGGGAGATATCTTTTCTTTTCTTTCTTTTTTTTTGGATTTTATCAGGTATGTTGTACAGCTTCAGCTGGTACTGATTTTGTTTAGAAATAACAAATTAAACTAAGCTCTTGCCTAGTTCACTTGATTTCAGGAGAATAATCTAGAGATTCATTTGGCCCACTGATTACATTACTTTAGCCTTCTCTGAAATCTGTGCTGCATTGGAATTAATTCTTTATTGAGCCTATGAAATTTCAGTGCTACCTTGGATGCAATTTATCCATTATAGCCATTTTATTTTCAATATTCACCTGGCTGTAGTCCATTGAAAGTCCAGCTGCTTTGGTCTGCACTCAGTTCTGCTTTCAAGATTTTGTGCAGTGCCGCTGAACTCCATTTTATGACTGATCTGGGGTACCTTTCTTCACAGTGCTATATTTAGTAACTCTACTCTACTTCTGATTATCCTCACAATCCTTACGTATACTGGTCTAAAGACTAGTCTACAATAGGAGCTAAGATTCTGCAAATGTTGTCTCAAGTTTTCGATATAGACAAATGTATTTTCTGATGGTGTAACCAACCATTTTGTTTATTTTAAAAGCAGGGATCTCTTTTGAAATGTATATTTTAAAGACAAGTGCTTATTTTAAAGCTGTTGTCTTTATGACCTTCATAATTAAAGAATAGAAAAATTCAGTACACAGTCTCTTCTGAAGCCCAGGAAGCATGAGAAGAGTTGTAATATCTCTTTTGTAGTATCAGGCCAGAAGAGGAAGAGTCATTAAAATAATCTTTATAATAGTGTGACCTTAGCCTTGTATGTGAAGGACCTACATGGGGATGCTCAGGTAAGTTATTTTGTGGATGGGGCACTGTATATGGTCATTGTGCAGAGGGGGAAAACATATCTGTTCCTGATAGAGGAAACTATGGGCAACTTGATAAGCACTACCTTCACACGGCTTTATGTCCCTTGTGGCTGGATTGCCTGCATGGAGTACAATTGGTTCTGCTGCCAGTATTTTCCATTTTAAAAGATGAAGTTGTGCAATCTCAAAGATATGAGGACTCAGGAAAACATATAGTTAGAAAATGAACTGGCAGAAGAGCCAACTACCTTGGCAGAGCAGCAAAAAAAATGAAGGCATTAACTGTGAAGACATACAGTTCTTTTCAGTTCATGATGCACAGAAGCCAAGGACCTGCACCTTGCTTTGTCTTCCACTAGCATTTAGCAAAGAAAATCTGCACTCAGTGAAAATGCAAATAGGCTATCTGTCTATTTTAGTGTCTATTCAGTGCTTTGTGGCAAATGTCTGCTGCTGCTTTTACTGCATGACTCAGAGCATGATAGAAATTTGAGCAGTGGCTTTGTGTAAACTTGGCAGGGGGATGGGTGCCATTTCCACTCATTTTGCTGAATTCAAGGCTCGATTTGCCTGACTAATGTCAGGCAGATCAACAGGCCTTCTGCTTTTGAACTGAAAGGTGGAAATCTGCTGTAGGTGGACTCCAGCTTTTACAATGTCTTGTAAAAATGAAGAAAGCAGCCAGCACTTGACCAAAGCGCAGTGCCTGTGCCTCACAGGTAAACTGATGCTGAATAAGTTACTTGGCAAGTTCTACAAGTTTTCTTTTTCTAGGATGAGAGGCACTTAGCATGTACTTGACTACTGGTTACTGAAATAGGTCTCTCTGCTTACCTTTTCAGGGAAAAAGATTTGAGATTTTGCCTACTGTTTAGTTGGCTAGGTTATTAAATTGCCTTAGCTGATATAAATCCAGTTATGTGAAATAGTATTTTTATTTATGATGCTACTTATGTAAGAAAAATAAATATAGCCCTTAGCTTTATAAATACCCACGAAGTAGCTATTTGTAGTGTTTAGTCATCGTAGTCATATTTTAAACTGAAAACTTAAAATATGATCACAATTTTAATTCTTTAATCTAATGAATGAATAACTTAAGTAAAATTGTTAGTACAGTGCTTTTCTACTATGTCTAACAGTGATTGTGCTGTAACTACTAACAAAAATTGAATCAATCTGTCACAGCACCTGCTCAAACATATTTTATTAAGACACTGAAGTTTGATACCATTTTATGAATGACCTTGAAAAGAACATTTTGAAGAAATATGTATCATAAAAGTTGCATCAAAAATTCTGCACTTGGGTGCTATTTTCAGCTTTAGTGGAAGCCTTGATAGTAGAAATAAGTATTTAGAGTAGGCAGAGTTCAAATTGGAGGTTTAGTATTTGCATGTAACTTGCATGTACATACTGCAAATGTTAACTATTAGCATTTGCTTAGAGGAATATTTCAGGGCAAACTGCCAAAGTCATAAAAATGATAATTAGTAGAAATTTAAGGAAATAAGAGAAGGAATGTGGAAGAGGGAAAACTTCAAAAGATGCATGCAAACAGCTTTAAGGATTGATTGAAAGGATTTATTTAACCTCAGCAGCTCCTTGTATTTTGAATACTTCTGTCTACTATGTGCATATTCTCCATGGTGGGCTGTGCACTGAAAAATGCTGAAATTGTGCCCAAAGTCTATTGTATCCATGTCCAGCTGCTTTGAAATCTTGTCTTTGAGAATTTTCACACTCAGGACTTAACAATGGGCAATTGCTCTGCTGTGGTACTAACTTTAGGCTGAACTATAAACTGAGCTACTGGGATCATGCCGGTTGTAACCAGATTAGATAGTACGCTTAGAAGAAGAGACTGAAAAAGCCCAATACAGTTATAGGCTAGTGGGAAATGAACATCTCTCCACCTGTCCTGTCCTATGAGGGGGCTTAATGGGCTAAGGCATGGAATGAACTGCTGCCACAAGGGACGGGAGGCCAGATGCAAGACTATGTTTTTGATTAGCTACTAATGATTAACTTGAGGTTGCTAAATTAAGTTACTGTAGGAATTACCACAGCAGTAGGGTGTATCATAGAAAAAAAAGCATTCTGTACAGTAGTGGCTTTTCATGAAACCCAGAAACAACTGTTCAGAGCAGAGAAGTCAGACATTCAGACATTCAAAATTCAGCTCCTGCACAAGAGAGAGGCAGGAATGAGTCTTGTTTCTTCTCTGCTGGTGTTCAATGAGGATTCTTTGCAATGAGACTGTTTTTTTAAATGGATGTCAGGGACTCAACAATCTCATATTTGGGGATTATTTTGGCAACAGGAATGCACTGTTTGTTGGCACAGTAGGTTTTTAATTTTGGAGGAACATAGCTACAATGAAACCAGAAGAGCTAGAGAGATGTAACTGCTTGAGAACTCAGAGCATTTTTACTAGTTTTGAACACTATCATATCAGGTGGAGTAGTGCAGTCGCCACAAGCAAAATAAGCCATCTTGTTAGTGATCTACTGGATAAATCAATGAAAATCACATAGATTTCATACATAGGAGTCTTGAGTGCAGTTCAGACAAGCTATCTTGTCAACTACAAGAAAACTTTCCACCCAATGGTAGTGGCTTATGCTGAGTAGCTGAACAGGATCCAAATTTTCAAACTTACATCTGTGTAATGCTTTGCCCAATCTATGCTTTCTGATGCTGCTGCTTTAGGAATGTGCAGGGGAAGTCTATTTTAAGCAAGAGATTAGTTCAACTATATGGCAAGACAGAAGTGTATGAAGGAAAAAAAAAAGCAAAACTGTATTCTGTATGAAGAACCAGACAGAGATGATGTTCATTTATTTAAGGAACTTTTTTTCCATATTGTGTCCAGAGCTTGAATTCTGATCCAGTGTTGTACTGTCATCCAGAGACTCTTTCTGTAAGGTGCACTATGACATTCTTCCTATGAGATGCATGAGATTTTCTTATCACTGATAAGAAAAGAATAGCTGTGAACTGGATTTTGGAGCCCATCAAAACTCTCCTAAATTTTTTTTCTAGATCCCTGTGATGCCCACATGGCATAAATGGTGATAGCAAATTGTGTGATGGCATTATCCTTCCAGCAACATATGCAGTACAAGGACAATTAGAGGAAACATAGCTGAATGCAGACTTTTTGTCAGTAGGGAAGAAGGAGAATATGGAATGGCTTTATGTAAGCCAGAAATGCTTAATAAATTGATTTGTGGTCAATCTGGTCTCCTTAGCTTCATGTGCAGCAGATGTCAATGTTGGAAAAATTAAAAGCAGAATGCTTAGTTAAATTACATTTGGTCATGGAGAGAGTTATCCATGAGAAGTTACGTTAGTATAGGAGCATACTCAAAACTCTTGTGCATGAACTTTCTGCAAGAGAAGACCTGGCACTGTCTTTTTTCTTTTATTTCTTTTAAAATCTTTAACTGGCTTACTATTTTCTGGAATAGAAGGCTGTTTGTGCTGAAGAGATGGTAGCCAGACATAAAATAACTTTCTGATCTGGCACTTGGCTGTGGTTTCTGTGTTCCTCAAGGAGCAATATGGCAGCAGGCTTCTTTGGTTCCACTAAATGTTGTAGAGCCATTTCATTCTCCTTCATCGCTTTTCTCGCAATCAGTGTAATAGTTGGAAAAAATCTTGCTGGCTGGGCAAATAAGAAAGCAAGCCCCTTGCTGTTGCTCTGCTTGGTTCCTCCAACCAGTATGGAGGATTTTTTTTTGTAATGTCTTTCCTACAGGACAGTTTCCAATGCCCTATCCAGTTCTTTGGCATAGCTAGTTTCCAGCATCACTTTCATCTCTAGAGCGCCTAAGTGAGCTGGGCTGTGAGCTTGCATGTGGGCCTCAAATCTGGGAGAAATCAAAATGCCATTATAATGCCCAGAAGAACTATATCTAAAAAGTTGGAAAAAGCTACCATAGATCAGAAGGTACTTACAAACAAGCAAATTACAAAACAAAATACAATGAATCAGAGAATGAGAGAGACAACACTGCTGTGATTTTGGATTAGACTTTGGTAGAACTTAGAAAGATGATAGAAGTGCGTATGTAAGAAAGACACAAATGTTGAAAATTCAGTAGAGATAGTAAAGCATCAGGGTAAATGATTTCAGAAAACTACATTAAATTCAGGCTCATTACTTGTAAAAGCCCATGAATACATAGGTTCTGTAGTTTTTTTGGAGAACAAATGGAGGCAGGATAGAAAGTTTGGTCTTTGTTAGGAGTGCTCATTACTGTACCTGGGCATAAGCTGCAGTTCAAGACCAAATTATGGTTCTCCTTCCCCGTAAGCATAGAGTTTAAGTCAGTCTTTTTAATGAATGTAAAATCAGTGTCCTGTGAAACATGTGGATTGAGTGTATTTTTGTAAACTATACTAATTGAGGAGCCCTTAAAAATCTAGTATCTAAAGCATACTGTTCTCACATGCCCATTCTAAATTCTTTGTTTTTTCATCATTTATTTGCTTTGAATTAGAAATAGATTCCAGAAAGTAGATATATAGAGTCCACCAGAAATTATTGCTTGTTTAACAAGTCATTTTGATGAAATGTTTGCAGATGGAATTTCAATATTTTTTATGTGTGTCCAAATCAAAAATAAACAAACAAAAAGTTTATTGTTACGTTATGAAGTTACAGAAACATATTACCAGCTGTGGATTGGTGTCCCCTGGATCTTAGGCTTTTCACAAGAACTTTTGTTTTCTAAGTAGGCAATTATGTTAAATCTACATATCTTGATGATTAGAAAATGATTTTGTTATTCACCTCTTTCAAAGAAAACTCCAAAGGATTCCCAGGCAAAAACTGGAATAAACTTTCAACTCTTATTCTGGAGATAAAAGATTATTTTTGGACTAAGTCCCTGTGATACACAGAATGCATTCAATAGCAGAAGAAGGGCAGAACTCTGAGTCTGTTTCCTGACCTGAGAGATACTTGCAATGCCAACTTCTCATCAATATTACAAACATTTTTATATCCCCTTGTCTGCTTTGCCTATAGGATCATTTTGCTAAGTTCGTTCTTGGATCACAGACATTGAACATCGACATATGAATACAAGGTATTAGGATACCAGTTTTACTAAGTTCCAAGGCCCACATCCTCAAACAAACCAATGCAGGCTTTGGCATATCGGCGGCTGTTATTTTCAGGGTGAATTCTTCTTATTCTTTTTCCAGTTTCAGTATGCCGAAGCAGTTATTCTATAAAACGCCTTTTTGTTCCAATTCGTTAATTTTAGAATACTTATTAAGTTATGTAATTAGTGTTAATGGATTTCATATACAGCTATAAATGCCTGTGAACCTGTGTTCACTACAGGAGGCTCCTTAGATAGAAGTATCTGATATTTTCCTAAGGCACTTTAACTCATCTGAGGTTATGCGTAAAATATATTTTCCTTCAGTGTTTAATTAAAGTTAGTGAAGTGCTTAGAGAGTTCCAAACAAAAACAAGACCATTTAAGAAAAGGAGTTAGGGCATTGCTTTGAGTAACTCATTTTTTTTTCTATGTTATTGTGGTAAAAATGGCAAATGAATTTGCAGAATGGAACTGTCTAAAAATTTTATATGGAAATACGTTTTTATAAGGCAGTAAGGGAGTTGGTAGAATCTGTGAACTCTGAGGATATGATATTCTGTCAAAACTTCTGAAAATTTTTGGAAGGCCAACAGACTCTTCAGGACTCTGTTGGTTTGGTGGAAGCTTGGAGATAATTCAGAAAAACAAGTTGTTCTAACAATCAGCCTGTAACTTTTTCTACACTGTTTATGATTCCTCTGAAAATAGAATATCGAATGAAATGTACTCTATGGAAACTCCTTTTAAGTTTTTTTTTTCAGTCTGAATTTAAAAGTAGTTAGAAATACAGAATTTAGTAGGAACTGGAAATTCTGATCTCTGCACAGCCCTGTTTAAAAATATTAAATACTCTTATACAGATGTTTGAAAATAGAGAGGGTCTCTAGGATTTTGACTGTGGGATGTCATATACAATACAATGTATACTATATACTGATTGTCTCATTTCCTGAAAGATTAACTAAAGAACTGACACAGGGTCACAATAGACAGCCAGAACAATATTAAGAACTCAAAGGGAACCTGGAAAAAACTGATGCATCCAAAGAAGAACTTAACCAACATTTATGAATGCACTACTTGTATAAATCTGGAATAATATTTGGAATTATAGTAGTTCATCCTCAAACAAAAAGGAGGGAAGAATAGCGAAGGATACAAAACTATGAGATTTTGAATTTAAGGCATTTTTTGTAAGGATTAGGTGGGTCTGCCATAGAAGAGAAAATCTTGTAATAATAAGGGAATTTTTTTTTCCCACCCACCTAATCCTATTGCACTTTTCTCTACCCTTTCCTGCTGCCCACAGCCAGAAGACTGCAAGAGATAAATGTAGAGCTGACCTAGTAGAGAAAATCCATAGAGCCCTTTATCTTACATAGTTTATATATTTACAAAAGCTGATGTTTGTCCCATGTGTGTTCCTTTGCATTTTTTTTCTATTTTGCTTTGGTATGTGTGTGTGTACATATATAAAAGTTTGAATTTAAGTCATAATTCATCATTGTAGTGGGAGGTTACAGGTACTTGAACAGCCTCAGTCAGACTCACAGTATCTAAAACCTGAAACCACTCACAGTATCTAAAGCCTCCTGTAAATCTAGGAATCACCATCCCTGGCAGAGTTCAAGAAATTTGTAGGTGAGGCACTTAGGGTCGTGGTTTAACAGATATGGTGGGGTTCGGTTTACAGTTTGGACTTGATCTTGAAGGTCTTTTTCAACCATAATGGTTCTATGATTAAGCTGTGAAACAGAAAAACCATAGGATGGTGTCTATGTTTTTCAATTAGTCTTTGTCATCTCATCTGTAAGCCTGACAAAAATAACTGACTATTATTTCAACACATTTACTGCTGCTTTAACACTTTTATAACTGGAGTTGTGTTTTATACTTTAAGGAAGGTAGTTTTTTTATTTTTCCTAATATAATTAAAACTTTCTTTAAAGCTTTTTTCCCTTTTTAGTTACAGGAGTTGCAGGAAAGATAGTAAGAAGTGTTACAGGTATAATTCTGATTTGATTTCCAAGATTTTTTCCTGTAACAAGTTAGTGCTGCAAAGGTTATAGGTCACATTATAAGTGATAAAAGTATCTATGATCACAATAGTGCTAAGAAACAGAAGCATTTGAAAGAGATTAAAAGGATTTTTTTTAAATGAGGTTGCACAGTGATGTACCAAATTAATGTTTGCAAGAATAAATGGAAAGGTGTTTTATATAAAGAACAAAGTTTCTTTAAGGCTATCTCTATGAAGATAGGCTTATGCCAGGCTCTCACCTGGCATGGGGCAATTAGTTTTTACTGGCATAGTACATTTGTAGAAAACAATTCTTTTGGTTTAAACGTCAGGAACCACTACTTTTTTGTTTGTTTTAAAGAAAATCTAAAAGAATTCATCATATTTTAACCTCCTTGAATGCAAATCTCTCAAGTATTATAAATATGGTGAAGTATTTAAAACTATCAGTGTTGACTATGAGGGAATATTATCAATTGATCAGGCAGAGGTAAAAATAGACTAATTTATTTTACAGTAGATACTGCTTCTGCTTGCTAATAGGCTTAAGATGTGGTCCAGATAAGTTTTAAGATGAAAGTGTCTTTAGAAATGGTAAACAGCTCAACAAAGAGGCCTTATGAGTGAGAACTTCTTTTAGCTTTGCACCCATTTTTCAATTTTTAAGGAGAAGAAAGTTGTAAGACCCTGGAAGAGCTGGCGGTCAGGAGCAAGCCACTGCAGCCACCAGAACAGCTCATGCCAAAGCTGTTCTTAAGAAGAGCCTGGGTAAAGTGACAACCAGCAGGCTGTCCAGGGTCTCGATGAAATGTGCTTTGTTGATGCCCTGTGGACATTACACCGTGTTAGAAATGCTTCATTGTAGAACTATGGATTTTTCAGGTGATGAGTGACCTCTTCTGTTTTCTAGCTAGATCTAGAAAAAACTGTAAGGTTAGCAAGTGGAGAACTGCAGCCTACCGAGAGTATAACCATTTGTCTCTGCAGTTACAGTTTAATGACATTCATCGTTATTAGAAGCAGTATCATAGAATAATATCTTGGAGGGATTTTTAAATAACAATGCCTCAAACAGCTACTGCTACAAGAATAAGACAGGGAATAGCTCTTTTGGATGATGATTCATGTAGGTAAGGCTTAAAATATAGAAGAATTCTAATTTTTTATTTTTCTTTTTAATTGAGCCATGGTACCTAGTGATCAGAATATGGCCATCTTTTAATATAATATGTTTTGCAGGATTGGAACTTACAGTGTGTCTCCCCACCCACAAAAGCGCTGTTTTGATCCTTAAAGTGCAAACTTAATTTCTTTTACTTCTTGATGATAAGATTCTTGTGCTGAATTTTTCTTTTGCTAGGGTGTCTTAAAAAAAAAGGAAATAGAAAACAGCTAAAATAAAGCAAACTAAGAAAGCAACATAAGCAGAAATTCTGCTAGTTCTGCTTACTAGAACATTTTTAAATGAATATATGCTCAGAGATTGCTATGATGTAAACTTTTGTGACAACCTAGCTTGATAGCTGCTTTCTCTCCCCTAACAAGATCTGCAAGGAGGTTTGCACATGTGAACTTGGAAGCATGCTCCTGGGAAAAATGTTATGTTTTTATCAAATTACTATTCTCTTCACGCTTCTGCAAGAGACTGTTGCCCTCATGTATTCATTAATACCTTGCTGTCATAACTGAAATGGGAACGGCTCACTTTAGGAAAATGGAGTGGTTTGTGGATGATTGCTTTTGTCCTCTGAAGCCAGGTGGTATGTCAGTAGGGTACTGTAGAGATATTGCTCACTCATTTTGTTAGAAGGCCGCATTCCACCTCAGGATGATGCTTTCAGGACAAACTTTGTCTAAGAAATAGTGAATTCCCTGGAAAGGAACGCCTTGCATAGACCACTCTAGATTGACAGCTTATGCTGCATTTTGTACTTTGCAGTTCTGAATGACAATGTAAGTGAAACCAGAACCCATCAAGAGTTCTTATCTATTACAACTTACAAAGACTGCTTGGATGAGTTATTTAAATTTCTTGTCATAGTTCATGTCATCAAGTAATTAGTATTGCAGTTATATCATGAATCTCCTGGTAATGTTTTTATCAAAACTTCAGATCCTGTGGATAATATGACTGCACAAATATGACTGCTCTATATTAGGAAAGGTAATTTCTAGCCCTTATATAGGCTGCAGGAGTAAAAAAAAATCTTGACTGCGACATACTACAAAGGTGTTCTTAAACAGAGAAGAAAAAAGGGTTTCAAGGAGTTTTTGTTTTTGAGAAAGAGGAATCCTTGCACCCTTTGATAATATGTCTGATTTTATTTATGGAATTTTGTAATATTGACATTGCTGTAGGTCCAGTAGATTTTACTTGCTATTGTCTAAGAAACAAACTTGATGTTTGCAAGGATAACACTTTTTTTTAGTATTATATTCTATCTTTTTTCCTACACCAGATGTTTACATTCACTATTCTAGCTTTCAAAGAATTCTGTTGACAGTATGTAGAGCAATGCGCCTAGTAAATGACAAGTCTAGCTATTTTTGTGGGATTATTACCTCAAACCATATAGAACTCATTTGGCCTGGACATGTCTCAAATGAAAAAAAAATGCAGAAAACATTGTGTTGAATACTCAATAAAGTGAATATTTATTACTTGAATAATATATATCAAGGAGATTTTAAGTTTGATTTATTAACTACCAGTTATGTAGAATGTGGTTTATTTTGTATACTTTTGTAAAAGTGAGGTAAGATTTCTTCCAAGTGCGCTGTGTGCATCCCAGAGAAAGACGATGACTTTTTAGTGATATATATTGTGGTTTGTAACCACAAAACAGTATTTGTTTAAAGCTTCAGGGGAAGATTTTGTACTTTGTTATAAAGTGATCAGACATAAGGTTATTCTCAGAAGTCCTTTGTTAACTTCCTAAATTATGAGAACATGCTTTGAGAACAGCTACTATAATTATTTCTTCTAAATTTATACTTTTCTTGAAAATGTACACAGTATTCGGCAATACAGTGGCATTTACTTTATAGAGAAATTAGTTTAATTCTGATTAAATCAATGTTTATTCTATTAAAAAGGGCTTTACCTTGAAACATATTGCACTTTTCTAAAGTTTTATAACAACTAAATACTCCCGGCTGTTCTACCTGAATTTGGTATACAACTGGTATACCTTGTGGTAACTCTGTCTTTAATGTTCGTGAGTATCTGAGTAAAAGATGAACAACTATGTAAATTTATGTAACACCATGAGCAGTGCTTATTGCTAGTACTTCAAAGTAAAGCAGAGACTTAAAACCCATTTCTGGTTTGCATTCAGCTTGACTGGATCCAAACGAGTTTCTTCTATGTCATTGTGGTTAGTGTTCAGTGTGATCTTGATCATCTTGATTTAATAAATGTTAGATGGAAGTCTATGCCTCGAATGGGTATAGCAAGGCTAATAGACGGCCTTTTACAGTTGTACAATTACAATATTAGTACAGTAAACCTAATATCAATCAAACAGTATGCTTTATCATAGATGGATTTGATGTATTGTTTATTAAATACACCACAGAAAAGGCAGAATTGTACTGCCTTTTATTTATATGAATTGGATTTAGTATTTAGGGTTTTTTTTAAAAAAAAGACAGGAAGGGCCACCACATGACGGCAGTCTGATTTACTAGGAATGCAAGAATTTGCCCACTTTCTGGTTTTGCTGATGTATGACAGTATTTGCTGTGTTTACTGTTATACAAGGTGGGGGAAATAGGTTGGGCACTGAGTTATTTTTGTTGAAGTATAATGGGATTTTCTTCTTCATCATGTTCTTTCATTTCTGCCTTCAGAGAAACTATGTTCATGAGGGAAAAGTCCTCATGCAGCAGACCTAGAGGATGGTTTCTGCTGCTCTCACAAGAGGCCTCAAACATAGTGGTAGTTATTAGAGTTTTCCCACTTATTTAAACAATCCCTGGACTGAAAGGGTTTGACATTCAGTCTAGAAATATGGACAAAGGGCCAAGGTCTGGGACACGTAAGATGTTCCTTCTCTGTATATACAACTTGTCTTAAGCAGCTCTAAGTGTCAAATGCATGAAGTTCATATGTGCATAGAGTTCTATGAAGGTGGGAGGCCTGTTTTCATGGGTCCTGTGCACATTCTTTTCCTGAAATGGCATTTCCATCATCTATAAGGTGGCCAGTATTGTCAGAGCACTTCCAAATTCTTCCTATCAGCTTGAATTTTTGGTGATTTAGGGAAGTTTGTTCCAAAATGAGATACCACAGCTAGCAGGAGAAAAAGAACAAAATATTACAGTGATGAAGACTGAAAATCTCTTTGCCTGACAAACTAAACTTATCGAAGACTGTAGCTAGCAATTAAAAAGAAAATGTGCAATATTCCTGTAATTTAGATGGAAACAGATGGAGAAGAAAAATGTTGTAAGAAAATTATGGCCAGAAAAATCCATAGAGTAGTAAAGCAGAAATAACAACAAAAATACCCTACAGGAATTACATTGTAATTTAAAATATATCTTCTATATGTAAAGAACATGGAGGAAATAATTCAGATTGTAGTGAATCAATACTGCTGTGTAGCAAAGAAAAGAAATATTATGCCTCACCCTCTTATGAGAAATAGTATTGCACTGTTCAATTTGAAATGAAGCAAAGAGCATGACAGATCTGGGTAAAGTCATAAAAGGTTTATCCCTGGTAGAAAGTAAAATGGTGAAGACAGAAATTTTCACAATAGAGAAAAGTGAAAAGAAAATATTGTCTGGAACATCACAGATTTCAAACACTGGCAGTAAGCTGTAATTTTGCTTATCTTAAGGATTCACTGATATGTGACAAAATAATTTGGGGTGTATAAGCCTTACTCCCACAGAATATTTACTATGGGAGCTGGAAAAAAATGTGTCTATAAAACTATGTAAGTGAAGGAGTGCCACTGATTTTTACAGAGGACAAGACAGGGCATGAAAAATGGAATATATGTGTATTTTCTCATATCTTAAATAAGACTCAGGAAGTGCAGTTTGCCATTTTTATTATACAGAGAGAGAGCAGTGTTCAGTGTGCGGACAAAATAAGAGTGAGAGGTGCTTGCATACTGCAGCCGATTCAGAACAGAACAGCCTGTTCTCCTATGAAAAAGTCAAAAGATGAACATGCATACAGAAGAAACAGCAGGGTTGTCTAGTGATAAGGGTATCTTTGGAGCACTCCCACACCCTAAAGACAAAAATATGAATGCAGATGAATGATTTGGCTGTCATAAATAATAACAACTTTTCATGTTCATGGTTTTAAGTGATAAATCTAGTGCCATAGTCTAGCTAAATAATAAAGTACTGGTAATTTAATCATAGAAATGGAAGAAAATAAATCAACTAGAGATAATGTAAAATATGAATTAAGATGAAACTGGAGACCAAGTGTAAATTTCAAATAAAGGATCTCAAAATTCAAAAAGTGAATAGATGAGTGTCTGATAGTTGAAGATGAGTCATCTGTTACATTGTTTTGGATTTTGGAATATCAACACAGAGAATAATGTGAGGAAAAAGATCTGCAGTAGAGAAAAACTGTATGGATTTCCAATAGGGGTAGGCTGTTTTATTTTAGTTTGAGGGAACCTCAGAAGCAAGATATAAATTAGAAGCAGAGAGAAATGTGACATTTGCATGGGTGCCTAAGAAGGGTTATTAAAATTTTTATGCAAATCATAAGGAACTGAATGAGATTATTCAGAAAATAGCTATCAGTCATTTCTAAAAAATATGGCACTTTTTCCAGGGGATGCTCGTATGTATACAAGTATTTTTCAATATAATGTAAAATATTAAAATATAACTTAAAATGATGATAAATGTTATTACCTTGATACATTAGAGCAGCAAGTGATGCAAGCTGCATCACTTAGCATAATACATAAAATGGAACCCATTTAGCCTTACAGGAGTCATGGCACTCTGCTTTCCTAGCTACTTACTTATAGCACAGCTGTGTCATTACAGGATATCTCTGCATTATACAGGGAGGAATCCATTTCTCCTCTTGTTCTATCTCATGCCTTTGGCAAGGCACGAGGTAGGTAACTAAGCAGGAGTCAGGGACACTGAAGTTAAAGCGAGGGTTTCCCCTTTGCTCCTCAGACTGTCCTGACTGATGTTCCTGTACTGCACAGAATTCAAGAACTGCTGTATTATGTTTGCTACTTTTTCTTTCTTTCCAGGTTTTGATCTCTGAACACTTGTGATATAGTGAAGAAGAGGCTAGGTTTACTGGTACTTGCAAATCACAGAATCATAGAATGCTTAAGGTTGGAAGGGACCTCTAGAGGTCACCTAGTCCAACTCCCCTGCACACGCAGCGTCACCTAGAGCAAATACGCATCCTAGATCCAGTTCCCTCCATCCTGTATTGCCTGACTGAATGGGTATGTTTCTGCTGTTACCACAATGTTCTGCTGCTATGGTGGAAGTCCATGTCTGGGTTTGCCTACTGCACTGAAATCCAGTGCATCACTCACTGTATCCCTGTTGCAGTCCTGCTTAAAAACATGCTGTAGGACCAGTTCATTCAGTGCCTCCTAATATAAACACACCTTTTCACTTTTTCATCTGAAACCCTGTGTGTCAAAACTACCAAGCAGTATGTCTTTTGGATCTCTTGGACATGACCTTTTGGGCTAGATGTCCATAAGAGAGGACTGCAGGTGAGCGAAGACCTAATGTGAACCTAGGAGAGCTGGGACGCACATTCCAAGAAGCTGTGCTGTGCCCTGGACTGCTGATTGTGGTTGTGGGGAATGTATATATCTCTGACTTCTGGCTTTTCATGAAAATGTTTCTAACTGACACAGAAAAGGCACATTTTTAAAGTTGAACAATTTGTCAGGGTAGAAAAACAATTTCCTGTTCAACTCTGATGGCATGTTTTTCTTGGAAGAAAGTGCACTAGTGCAATCTTATGTAAAATGTCAATATGATGTCCTGGTTATGGAACTGTTTTTACTGCAAGTTTAGCCTGAGTTATAATTGAATTAACTCAAGCAATAATAATCCCACGTGTGAAAACAGAGATGTGGCAGCCCTATGGTTCTCCCCCTTAAGATTAAGAGTTTAAATGTTATTAGTGCTTGAATCTCTATCCTTACACCTGGCAGTTCAGCTAAATTGAGCCTAAATTGTTATTCAGCTCAGATCAGATATTTTTATGTGTGGATGGGAGTGCCAGAATTAAACTGAATTTAAAATGTATATTGATTGCAATGAAGGTGAGAATTTGTAGCGAGAAAAATATTATAGAAATAAATTCATATTCCCAGGCTTATACATACTTGAATAAGTATGAATTATGAGAATTTTACTCCACAGTCAAAATGGATTAAAACTTTCAATTCTTCTCCTTTTTTTCACTTTTTTCTCTTTGTCTTCTCTATTTTGACTAGTTAGATATGAAAGGGCCTTTATAATTGTCACAGATGTCTTTAGTAGAACTCCTTGTGTACTTATACTGAAACAGTAGGTTCTGCAGGCCTTTTTGATCAGCAATTAACATTTGGTTAATTGCTGAAAGTTTTCCATTTTTTAAAATAAATCTTGTCTTATTAATACTAACAAAAGAACCATTCTGAATTTCTGATTTCGTTGTGTTGTATGTACTGCTTATTTTTCTTACATATAAACAATCTATACTTTTAGTTATGCATCGTAATGTTTGTTCTTCTTTATCACTTAATAGAATATAAGCCTTTAATTGATCTGAATTCTCTTATTAGCTAATATTTTGGAAACAAAACAAAATAAAAACTCAACCTGCTGTTTCCTGTCAGATTGCTGATAATTTTGTAGGGAATCAATTGCAAATGATTTCCCAGTCTGTCATTCTACACTGCACTACTAGCAGTGCACAAAATCTTTCCAAACTCAATTGTGGACATTTTATTTCCCTACTGACCTAAGAATAAGAACTAGAATTGCCTTGCTTTTCTATTTCTCTTTATTATTTTTTTCCAAACCTCTAGGTACAAACCAGGATTCTTTGTCAGGGACTTTTCTATATTCTGTGACTGAACGCTTTCTAGGTACCACTTGTACTATAGGCACCATAGGTACAAGAGAATTCATTGAGAAACAAATCATCATTTCGTCATCATTTGCTGAAGTAATTGATTTAAATTCCTTTCAGCTAATAGTTCCACTAAAATGGTATTAAGGTATTTCAAAGATTCTCTGTTTTGCCTAGCAATATTGATAAATGCTCAAATATGTGCACAGGAAAAACAGTCCTAAATATACATTCATAATAGGCACATATGCATTCATAATAGTGATCTATTTCAACTCAGGAAAGAGATCCTGGTGTTACGGTGGATATTTCTCTGCAAAAAAAAAAACAACTCAATACTTAGCAGTTGTCAGACAAATCAAATAGGATACTAGAATTTTATCAGGAAAGGAATGGAGAGTGAAGGAATTACCTGGAATTTGATTTAAAACAAAAAGATATTTTTGACACAGAATATAATTGTAGAATTAAAAATACAATATGTGAAAGATATTGATACAGACAGATTCAGAAAAAAAAGGTGGATAAATTCATGGAATTAACCATGACTTTCTGTTGGCGACTATTAAATATAGCAGTTGAAATGCAACTCATAACTAAGGAAATCTTAGAGCTGTTGGCTGAAAGAAAGTAGTAGGTATCAAGGTCTGTAGCTCTTAGTCTTACCCTGTTCCTAATGCACTTTCCCTAAGCATCTCCTTTAAACTGTCATCAGAGAGGATGGTGCGCTACGTCTAATATTAACCTGTATGGCCATCCTTCCCTGGATGCAAGAAGACAAATAAACTGTTGTAGTATCAAATATATCTAATTTACTGTAGCGTTTAAACTGGACTTTTATTCTGGATAGTGATTTTTGGTGTGGATTGTTTGCTATGGCAGGTAAATAGAACATGCTGATAAAATTGAAGTTGTCGCCAGTAAACAATAAAGATCTCTAATCAGTGCTCACACAGCAGTCTAATATTTCTGAGTTAAAAGGACTTGGCTTTTGTACCTTGACATGTAGTTTCAATGAAGAATTCAAAAGCTGCCTTGACATTCTTATTTGTAGTGTAAAATGGAGAAACACCTTTCTTGATAAAATGAAGCACATATAATTTATACTTTGAAGCTACATTCGTGCCTCCAAAATTGCACATATTCAGGTTTAGTATTGTCCTGATTTAGAAACAACTTGTTTCTCCCATTTAGGTAATAGAAGGATTGCTTCAAGGCAGACCTGAGCCCTGACTGTAAACCTTTTAAAATAAAATTACATGTTTGAAAAGAGCTTGAAATTTAAGTTTTGATCTATGCAGAATTATTTCTCAGGTTCCTTTACTTATAATTTAACATGATGCAAGAATACTTGTTAACATGGTATTATAGAAGGTTGTTTTGTTTTGTTAGTTAGTTAGTTTCACTGTCTCTGAATGTAGTTTTATCTATGTGAATATGGATATCATCTACCCACCTAAACTTCAACATTTCCTGTTTTTACGGTCTGCTAAAATGTACACATTTGGAAGTTTATAGAAAAGGGCTTTTTTAAAATGTTATTTTTTTATTTATATGTTTTTTTATTTTTTTTTATTTTTTAATGTTATTAAATGTTATATTTATTTTTTTAAAATGTTATTTATTTTTATTTTTTTATTTATATGTCATGTCTTGTTCCTTATTCAGCGATCTTAGGATGTTTTCATCATCTCAGCACAATGGCTACTTTAATAATTAATTACTATAGGGGAGTAACTGAGCTAGATTACGCCTAGATCAGAGTCTAATGTTTCTTCCTATTAGTGCAACTGGAGGCCTCTGTTCAAAGTAGTAATTCACTCTATTATACCCTTTTTCAGAGTTAGTCTTCTCTAAAACTTTCTTTTGAATAGTACAAGATTTCATCCTATCCGGCTATTCCTCTGATATTTATTCTTCATACAAGTTAGGAAACTTATTAGGTTATTCAGATCCACTCATGGGAGAGGATAAAGAATCATGTTAATCCAGAAACCATCCTGTGAACAACCTGTAATTTTGCAACACTGGAAAAGATCCTTTGTGGGAAAGTCTTCTGCAGACTTTTGACAGGTAGTGTTACATGTCATATAGGGAAGTGGAGAAACTACTTTGTTAACTCAAAGGAGTTTTGCACAAGTAGACTGCAAAATAGATTCCAGTAAAACTCACTTTTGGAAGAGAATCTGTAGCTTTTCAACTATGCGATGTTTCTTTAGCCCAAGGAGGCCATTTTCTGTCAGTCGTAACAGGTGACTGTGCAACTAGTTTCATTCATCCTTTCTTGCTGAAGTGGAAATTTATACTATTTATTCTTTCTTTAGCCAGGAAGTTTTTGTTCCAGAAAATGGAACATTCTAGTGTCTTGGTATATATCTCCTGGTAACGGAGATATTTTCAAAAATTATTAGTTGTAGCAAGTTTGAGGAGTGAGATTTTTCTCAAATGTGTGAATTCCTGCAAAACTCATACAATTTTAGCACAAAATAACACTGTACAAATTTAGTGCAAGTTTAGTAATAAAGGTGGAAACAACCAGCAAAGGACACATCTTAGTCAATGGCAAACAAAATACAAAACTTATTTCACTGAAGTTTAGGCTAAAATATTTTACTCTGCTTTTATGAGAAGCCAGTGGTACACTGTTATCACTTGTTCTGTTTGCTGAACAGTCATTTGTTGAATTATAGTAATAATGTTACAGTGTAACTACTTTCTTTCATAATTGCCATCTAATCTGCCTTTTCTGAGTTTATATCTTTATTTCCAAAGAGAAAAAAGCAAAAAAAAAAAAAAAATTATGACTGTTGTCAAGTGATGAAGTAGTCAAATGATGAAGTAATGACAATGAAAGCTGATAAGTTTGTGTGTGTTCACTTTGTGTATCTTGATTAGCTCCAACAAGGTAAATTAGTAAAATATTTTCTCTTTTATGTCACCAGCGTGATGTGAAATACTTATTTCATGAGAGCCTGTGAAATGCCGCAGGATACATAGTTAAGCAATGAACTGGTTGAACATGCTCATTCATTTCCATTGCTAAACATGTTTCTGCAGAAGATATAGAAGTCAATACTTTCACTTGAGGGTCATGTGAAAATACTCACATATGTGCACTGGAAATGGTACCATTAAAGATTCAGTATTTCACTCTATACAGAAGCATCTGATACAAAATATAAGCTATACATGGAGAAACATGTATGGTTATCTGAATAATGATTGTTTGATTACTTTGTGTTTATCATTCTTGAACTTCATATATCCTCTTACTGGGTTCTGGTTTATGTATTAGTTGCTGTAAAACATGTTATTGGTCAATGGATCTACCAGTTCTTTTTTTTTTTTAAGAAAAATTCCTTATCTTTTCGTTCAAAAATGATGATATATAGAATTAACTAAATGAAACTGTATCCATGACTGGAAAGAAATCAACCTGGCATACTTTTTACATGTGATAGCAAATAATAGTTGAATGGTTGGAAGACTACATTCTGAAAAGCTTCATATTAGAAAATGTTTGTGTAAAACCTATTTAGGTGGTGTAAAAGGTAAATGCCTTATCTTATGCAAGGTGGTAAGGAAGATTCAATCTGATGAGATCTTCATGCCTGTAAAATCTAACCAAACTCTTGAAAATGTACTGAAGATGTTTTAAATGTTGGAAAAGCAATATGTAAGCACAATGTAAACAAATTTTTACAATTACGTATCTATGAAGTTAAGGAAGACTGTCTTGGGTCGTGGAGTCCGAAGTTTACTAGATGTTTATCAGATTACCTAGAATTTTAATCTTGTTCAAAGGCTAATATCTAATACCTTCTCAATATTCAACTGAGGTGGAGGTAAAGACTTGTGGAAAATAAGGTTTATACTCAGAGATGTGTCTTGAGTAAGGTTCAGAAAGAAAACTTTTTGACAAACAAATGACAAGGAAGAATTTCTGTCCAGTACTTTGCTATGGCAAAAACATGCCATACAGTCAACCTCTATTATCAGGGTTGACAAATATTTTTATTGATTTTTTGTTATGTATTTGTAATATCACGGCCTTCATTTGGAACATTTTTTGAAATACCGTTATTAATGAATATCCATGTTTTCAGACGCTGATCATGATCAATTTAAGAACAACTGTCCAGCACGTGAGGTAGTCAAATACTTGTTGAAATGCCCAGTCAACTATTCAATAACAGAAAGTAAAGTGTTGATCTTAGGTGTTTGTCAGGTTTCTCTTGTACAACCCTGACTTTCTCAGAAAGGTGCAACTAATCCTAACTAAAGCTTTAATTTTAAAGCTTTAAATGAAAGCTTTAAAGCTTTCATTCATCCTGAAAGATGTAACATCCGTGATGGCACATAGCTCTTTTCCTTATTGAAAGTAACTGAGGAAGTATTTTCCTATTTGGAGAAGTCTGTTTTTTTGACGTTTTCATGTCAACTTCCTTCCCATGCTGCTGAGGGCAGTTATAGAATCATAGAATCATAGAATGCTCAAGGTTGGAAGGGACCTCTAGAGGTCATCTAGTCCAAACCCCTGCACACGCCGGGTCACCTAGAGCACGTGGCACAGGACTGCGTCCAAGCGGGTTTGGAAGATCTCCAGAGAAGGAGACTCCACAACCTCTCTGGGCAGCCTGTTCCAGTGCTCTGTCACCCTCACTGTTAAAAAAATTTTCCTTAAGTTCATGCGGAACTTTTGGTGCTTCAGTTTGGGGCCATTACCTCTAGTTCTGTTGGTGGCCACCAGTGAAAAGAGGCCATCACCATTCTCCTCACTGCCTCCCTTGAGGTACTTATAGACACTGATCAGGTCCCCTCTCAGCCTTCTCTTCTCCAGGCTGAACAGGCCCAGCTCCCTCACCCTCTCCTCATAGGGCAGATGTTCCAGGCCCCTGATCATCCTTGTGGCCCTGCGCTGGACTCTCTCCAGCAGCTCCACATCCCTCTTGTACTGTGGAGCCCAGAACTGGACACAATACTCCAGATGCAGTCCACCCCAATACACTTAGCGTGGGAACTGCAGGAAATGAGTTTGTTTGAAGAAAGATACCAAACAGTAGGACCAGTGCTGCTGAGCCATTATCCCTTGATTTTTTTCAACTGCCATTAAGAGGCTGAATCTTGTATAGCCATTTGGGAACATTTGGATAAGTATGTTAGCAGCTGCTTTATACACATGTTCACATTTTAGTTTTGGAATACTCCAGGCTTTTAGATTATTTCTGAATGAGATCCTCCTACACAATTGACAGTACATCATGAAGCTTAAGTTAGTGTAGTTCTGTTTTAGTAAAGCCCATAAAATCTGAATCTGTATACCTGCTGTTCTTCATTGTATGAATTCAGTACTGTTGGCATAATCTTCTACGCGAACTGATCTGAAATTTGAAATCCTATGTGGTGTCACTGGGGATTGGAGGAACTTGCTTTTTTTTGTTTGTTCATTTTAGTTTTCCTCAGTTTTAGTTTTTGGATTTTTTTTTCCTTTCTTTCTTTGCTGAGCATCTGTGTAACTGTAGACATCCTTTTAATCCTTTCAAAAAACTTGCACTGTCAGGCAGATAGTCCCCTAAGATTAAAAAAAAAGCTAGTTGGAAAAATTACGATCAAAGAAGTGCAAGAAAGCCTGTCTGATCGATCAGTGCCTCAACTGAGAGCTGAGGACACTGAAAATACGTGGGCCTGAGGCTGGAATCCTGGATTTCTTTACCTTTGGGAAAGACCTTTGTGAGAATAAAGCTGAGGACTAAGGAATCCCCGCCTGAACTAGAGCTCAGATCATTTTGCTAAATTAAGTAATCTAAAACCCCATGGAACTGGGGCTGCGAACCTGAACATCCTGCGGTATGTTCACAAGGTACCTGCCTCAGACAGTCATATTCCTGTAGCATTATTTTTGTCTCCAGTTTTACATCAGTGCCTTACAAAATTCTACTCCATGTATAACCAAAACCACAAAGATTTGTTTGAGAAGGTCTGTTTTCTATGAAGGCAGATTCACTGGATTATTTTTGTGTCTTTATATTAAAATAATTTATTTCCCTACATTAATATGATTTATTTCTTTTTGTGATGTTGGTAAGCTATCTGTGCTATTGGAATCCAAGCCATCCAATTTGCTCTTCTAGAAAATGCATTATTCCAGTTATTCAGGGCTTTCTTTTCTTTCCAAGATTTATTATTGCTAGCTGAGCAAAGGGAGACTGCCAACTTTTTTTTAGGTTATTCTTTGGAAATCATTTGATCTGATCAATTTTCAACTTAGAGAATTACCTTTGCTAGTGGCCTAGAAAATACCTCTTATTCATTTTCTCTGAATAAATAATTTTCTACTTTCTAAATAGAATGTAGAAATAAATATGGGTATTTTGAGCTATTCTATCATCTCCACCTAATTACCATTGCTAAGAATTGTGCTTCACTACCTTTTAACTTGTGCTGAGATAATTAATCACTTTTTAATTGGAGAATTATTTGAAATTACTGGATTAAAGATACAGAAATAGATTTAGTTTGACCATATTTTAGAAGTTTTTCAACTAAACATATTTGCATCATAGACAAAAGAGGGAAAGAATTGCCTGATTTTATAGGAGTTTTTATTTAGCTGTTGAGATTAAGAATATGACTCATCATTGCTTTTTTTCCCTAGTGCAAATAATGAACAGCAATGAATCCAGTCACAGTGAAATGCAACACTGAAATGGTGTGTGAATAATATATGTTCAGTTATTTTTTTTAATAAAAAATTTAAAAGAATCCAAGAGCAAGAAAATTTTACTGATTTGATACAGTCTCAGTTACATTTTCAAAGTACTAATATGGAGAAAGTCATTGGAGAAAAATCAGTGGAAAATATATAACGAAGCGGTGGATTCATTCTGGATTTAAATGGCTAACAAACAATGCTAGTAGATCTTATCAGATTCATAGCTGGACAAGAATTATTACAGCAATTTTTAAAATACAGAAACTGACGCAGGGTGATGATAAGAAAGTTGCCAGTATAATGAAGAATATCTATAGTAAGGCTGAGAAGAAAATCAGATATTAAGACTGATTCTAAGCACCTCTTCTCTGTGACTGCTACTGACACTGAAAACAGGACGGTGCCCATCCACTATCTTTCTGTACAAATTGTTTTGATACTGTAAGTTATCAAAAATACTGCTATGTCAGCTTCTGGTAAAATATAAAATAATAAATCCTTCTTCCAAGTAAACGTATAAAACAAGTATTTGGGCAGTTTGCCTGAAATATTTTGCTGTAAATGAGAGAATGAGTTGTACAGAAGTAGGTTGAATTATTAGTGATTATTCCTTTCTGACTCAGGCGAACCCTTGAGCTGAGTCAAGAGGCTGTCCTGTAGGTGGGCTAGAAACAACCCCATCATTCATTAGCAGAACCTATTTCCCTCATGTGTCAAACCTCCAGAATAAATTTCTGATGTGGCCTCTGGCTCTTTAGCACGCAGTGTGCCTCTGGGCTTCAAATAAACAAACTGAGGTGATCATTTTTACTAACTTTTTTTTAGCTACTGTCTTGATTAATTCTGCTGTTGAGTGGGCAAAAGGTATATGGTGACACGGTAATGCAAGGGCAGACAGAACATTAAGAAGCTCTACCTTTTCTCCCAGTTGAAGGAACACAATACAGTTCTGGCATGTCAATATTGTTAGCAAAGTGACAGCAGAGTTTGTATTTAACCACTTGGAATCCTTATTTGTTCTTGTAAGAGCGGATAAATGTCAGCATGTCAGCAGTCATTTGATCTATGTGACAAGACGAAGCAGCAGATGGGAAAGGACAGGAGGGTCTGCCTGGGCGGGCTGGTACGGATGGCTCAAGAGCAGGCAGTGTAAAACCACTTCATTAGAGATGCGCACTGCCATGCTTCTAAAATATTTTTTTTTAAATTGGAACTAGGGTTGATGGCAACTAGATCACCTTGTTAGGCATATTGGTCTGAAGAGAAACTGCAACAAAAAGCAGGTCACATTTCCTATGCTGATACTGTTTGCTTTTCAACTCTCTCAGACTGTTTTTCTTTTCTAGCACTCTTGTGATATGTGATTGACTTTTGTTCCTTAGATTGCAATCAGTTCTTGCTGCTTGACAATCCATGACTGCTAATGAGCAATTACCGATAAGAACTAACAAACATACCTGCTAATTAGAAGAGTAGCAAAGGGTCTCATGAATAGTAACTTAGCAAGCTAATGATTCAACATACTAGCAAAGGAACCTAAGGAAGAAATGAGATAAGGAGACAGATACTTAAAATGATCCAAACTGAAGATTGCCCTATACCATAATGCTGCTTAGTATCTACAATGATGTTTGGTCCTGGAATTCAGTTAATTGTGGACAGGAGGAGTATTAACAGAAAGTCTCTGAAACCTCTGACTATATTAAAAAAAAAAAGCAAGCATGAAATGTCTTATTGACTCATTATGCTAACAAACACCAACTTGACACAGTCTCCCACAACATCCTCATAGGAAAGCTTAGGAAGTATGGGCTGGACAAGTGGACAGTGAAGTGGATTGAGGGCTGGCTGAATGGCAGAGCCCAAAAGATGGTGATAAAAGGGGATGAGTCTGCTTGGAGGCCTGTGGCCAGTGGTGTCCCGCAGGGGTCAATACTGTGAACTCTCTTCCTCATGCACAGTCTTCCATGCCGACAACAGAATTGTTTATTGGGGTTGTTTTGTTCTGCAATAATGATATTGGACTATGCTATGTGGCATGTCTGATACCTGCTGTCCCCAAACTTGGTTGTTATGCTTGATAGTTTTGTTCTAATAGCAACATTGGTGGTGTTATACTTGCCCAGCAATTTCAGAATAAAATATGTTTTTTAAATTGCTTACAACTGAGTAAAGGCTTAATTGCAACCTTGGATAAAATTATCTATATCAGTTTTTTTTCTTAGGAAGTTTTCCCAGTTCCAACCTGGGATGCTTCCATTCTTAAACAGAATGAGGCTATTTTCAGTCATTGAAACCTTTTGGGGAACTTTCAAAATAATTTAATACTTTCACAAAGTAGACCTTAGACTTGACATTTGCCAGAGATGCACCTGTGTCATCTGTACCATTTTCATGCAATGAATAACACAAGGGCCTTGTAGAAAAACTTCTGCTTCTGAAAGTGGTATAGAGGGAGTGGGAAGATGGCCAACACCAACTCCATTTTTCATATATGGCTTACATTTCTGAAAATTCAAATCTTCCATATCTTTAGATATTCAGTTGTTTACACCTATCCATCTTGTTAGGAGCTCATAAAAGTACTCTACCACCATGTCATTAGATTCTTTATAATTAAAGGATTCTATTTTTGTTTCTATCAAACTTAGTAGGAGCTTTCTTGTCATTCATACAGTGTTAGTAAATATTACCTAGATTAAGATACATGTTCTGCTCCATCTTTTTTTCACAAAGCTACATAAATCTAGCTACTTGGAATCTCTTTCACTTTCTCATAGACCTTGTACTGAAAAAGATGCTGAATCTAAAGGCAATTGTCTTTACCCTCAGCATGCTGGATTTCATTCTTATAAACATGTACTTTTTTAGAGTCTCATTTGGACATTTCTTTGGAGACCTCTGTATCATCAAATGTCTCTTACTCTGTATCAGTGTTTTTTGTAATTCGTGTGTCACCATGGAGTTTTGCTACTGGAATTCTGTGTCATCTGTTGTCACGTGTTGGTATGGTCAAACTTGGCAGCAAATGCTCAAGCAGGAATCTGGATGATGGCACAGAGTAACATCAAACATAGGAGCAAACTGCCAGCAAATACACAGATGACAATCAGCAAAGGAGAGTATGTACATGCCAAATGGTGGAGGCAATCCTCCAGCAGAAGCCCCATGAAACTAAGATAGGAGCAGTGTGGAGTTCAGCACCTTGATGGGTTCGTTTGAAACACTCGCACAGGCCAGGCAGTGAGTGGCTGGGTCATGAGCCTGCTGGTAAAGACTTTCCATGGACTGCAGGGTAGATATGGGCACACTTACGCATAAGGCAAACCACATGCCAATTCAGTGTATTCAAGAATTTTTGTATTTTAAAAACTTCTAAAATTGTTGGTAACAAAAGGGATAAATAACCTCACGTGAAAGATGATTTTCAGCTGTGATATCATAGCTTTCCATTTCTTGAGGGGCTATAAATAAACTTATTTTTTTTAACGTATTCATCTGTCTTAAGTATTCACTATGCACACCCTTCAAATACAAGCCTGAAGTTATACTGCTCCCTGGATGACTATAACACATTAATTCTTGTAGCATTTTTATAGTGATTGATTTTGCTGTTGATTTATTTCAGAGAGCAGGCATTAATCCATAACATTTTCTAATCCTTATTTTTTAAAAAAACACATTATGGCTAGATTAAGAAAAATAGTTATATTATGAATTTAGATTTTCTGACTGAAGATTTAATTAGAAATAGTTTGCTCACAACAACTACTCAAGTTCTGAGTATAAACTGAACTTATTGATATTACTCATTGTGAAATGTGTTTCATTAATGGCTCTCCTTGTGTGCACAGAATAGAAAAGCATATGTGCATATGCACATTCCTTGCATATGTGTCCACCTTACTTTTTTATATACCATATATACTATACCACATCTGTGGACTCTAGCTTGACAGATGCAAGTGCTCAGTGTCTAAGTATAAACACCATTGATACCTGAACTGGATGGAGTACAACATACCTACATATTCCTGGAGTAGTATATACCTATATGTGTTATATTCATATTAATTAGTTTTGGTATAGAAAATCTTTAGACTTACTCAGAACTCGGGTTTAAACTAGATTCGAGGAGAGAGGAATCATCGGGGAAGCAGGTTATGGAGTAGGTTGCGGGCATACTGAGGAGCAGGCTCTCGGTGATGGGCGGCCACAGACCTTTATTTAAGGTTAAACACAAATATAGTCTGCGAGCCCGGAGCAGCCCCCGCCGTGCCCGGCAGCGCGCGGAGCCCAGCAACCCAACCAGCCAATCAGCGAGGGGATCCCGCGCCGACCGCGCGAGGCCGCCCAATGAGCTGCCCGGTCACGCGCCGGCCCCGTGGCTGCAGCTCCTGCCTCTCCTGGTCAGCCCCCCTGTGTCGAGGAGACGCTGCCAGGCATCGGCCCTAGGCTGGCTGGAACCTCTGCTCCTTTCTTGTTGTTTTGCCATTATGGTTCCGGTAAGGATAAGAAAGGGAGGAGGCGGCCGCTGCTACTACCGGTGGGACCCCTCGCACAGGAATCCACTGCGGGCTTTGATCTGTGGAGACAAAAGCATACCCTCGCCCCCATGTTATCAGTGGTACTGCTTTTCCCACTGGCCCGTCCCCAGGTCCCGCACCTCCACCATGGATGGTTGGGATGGTTCTTTACCCCTCAAATGCTGCAGCATTGGCAGGGCCTTGTCTGCTTTCCTGATCCTCATGGGAACATATTTGCCATAGCAGAATTCGTACTTCCACCAACCATCTTCCCCCATGGAAGCAATAGAAACCACTAAGAAACTCATTTTAAGTTGGTCATCAGTCAGTTCGGAGATACGGGTTGTTCCCACAGTCAATAGTTTATGGTAGTTTCCAACAGCAACTGGTTTATGGATGGAAGAAAATTTCTCTTTTTTTGTTGAATACATTTCTTTTTCTCCTCAATTATTCTAAAAGGCATCTTCATCAATTCTTGCTGTTTCTCCAGCTGTTCCAGGTTATGGTGTTTAAGTGGCAATCCTGGTAGTGGCTGGGAAAAGATGTCACTCACAGGGAAAGCTCTGAACTTATATTTAGGATGGCTGCATAACAGATGTCAGTATAACCCGTTCATATTGACAGGTTGTGATTTCAACTACGGAGAGATCTTGTGCTTAGTTTGTGGATGGCAGGTGTACATCACTGTGCTTGGTCCGGGTAGGTTTTGTCTGAAGCTACAAGGTGTGCCATTTCCCATTTCTGCAGGATAGCATGGAGTCTATTTGCTTTTCTGTATTTTTTGTAGGTATATCTTTTGGATTTTCCTTTTCTTCTTGTTCTGGTTCTGACGGTGGGTTCTTTATCATAATTCTTTCCAAGACAGTATTCTTGTTTATTTCCTGATCAGTTTATCTCTCTTCTCAAAAAGCCCTTCCAGCCATTCTCCTGCAGTAGGACCGTTGTAGCCCTTCTCTCCTCCTCACTGCCCTGGACACGAGCGCTCGGGTCTCCGCAGCGCCATGACGCGGCGGTTACACAGACCCCGCTCGCGGGCCGGGCTCGCTGCGGCCGGGCCGCCCTGCAGGGGGCGCTGCGGCGCGGCCCGCCCGCCGCCCGCACCAGGATCCCGCCCAGCAGCGCGGCCGGCCCCGGCCCCGGCCCCGGCCCCGGCCCCGGTCCCGGCCCCGGCCCCGTCCCCGTCCCGGCCCGCGCCGCCGCCCCCGCCCCGTCCCGGCGCCCGAGGATCGCGCCGAGCCCAGCGAACCCAGGCGGCCGCGGAGCCGCCGCCACCGGCCCCCGCCGCCGGCCACGTCAGCCCTGTCCCGCAGTATCACCCCGACCTTATCCCACGTTGGCAGGTCGTTCATTGTATGAGTATTTAGATGCGGTTTTTGCTCATGCACCCATATCAAGCTCTGTTTCAAATCAGCCCCCTCTTCTGCGTTCTTCTGCTCCTGGATCATGGAGGTCCCCATCGTTCTCGACTGCTCACCTCCATCCTGCAGGAGGCACTTGAGTGTGTGCGGCTTCCTTTCAGCCTTCGTTCAGTGGAGCTATGCCCTGGTGCGACAAGCGCGACTGTCGCCTATCTCTGTCCCTGTTTGGGTGCCATTTGCTGCACCTTGTGAAGTCAGTCCTTCTCAGTCCTTCTGTTCCTTCGTTAGATATGAACCCATAATTCCCAGTCGCTTACCTCTTTTCTTTCAAGAGGCTTTTAGTGCATGCACAAAGTAAGCATCCTTTCAGCTTGATTATTACTCTTCCTTTCAGCGTGAATCCCAGAGTTCAGTTGGGTGGTGCAACTAGAGAGACAGCCAGTCTTTTAGCCCCACGTTGGGCACCATTTGCAGGCGTGTGGAGGAGCAGGGTGTCTGTGATGCTGAGCCAAAGACTATTATTTAGGGCTGACTGCAACAGTAGGTGACGGCCTGCCATGCCACCTGCAGCCGCCTAGCTTCATAGCCTGTGAAGGGTGCCCTAAGCCTGAAGAGGTGAAATGGGAAAACGAGAACTTCTGAAGGCTCACGTGGTCAAGTTCCAGCTGCCCCAGCTAGAAAGAGAGGCACATTGGGTGCCCAACTGAAATGCCTCTATGTAAACACACGCAGCAAGGGGAATAAACAAGCCAAACTGGGGATGCGTGTGCGATTGCAGGGCCATGATCTCGTTGCAATTACTGAGACACGGTGGGACTGCTCTCATGACTGGAACGTGGCCATGGATGACTTTAGGCTTTTCAGAAATGACAGGTAGGTAGGTAAGGTGGTGGAGTTGCTCTTTACATGAGAGAGCAACTGAAATGTATGGAGCTCAGCGTAGGGGAGGATGAAGTGTAGGTTGAGAGCCTGTGGATGAGGATTAAAGGGCAGGACAACAGGGGTGACACGGTTGTGGGAGTTTACTACAGGTCTCTTGACCAGGCAGAGAAAGTGGATGAGGTCTTCTGCAGGCAGATGCAAGAAGCCTCACGATCCCAGGCCCTGGTCCTTATGGTGGACTTCAACCACCCTGATGTCTGCTGGGATAATCACAGAGTTAGGAGCAGACAGTCCAGGAGGTTCCTGCAGAACATTGCAGATAACTTCCTGATGCAGGGGGCTGATGAGCCAACAAGGGCTCAAGGGTGTGCTGCTAGACCAACAGAATAATAACAGAATAACCAACAGAAATGGTCTAGTGGGAAATGTGAAGGTTGGGGGTAGTCTTGGCTGCAGGGACCATGAGATGATGGAATTCACGATCCTGAGAGGAGGAAGCTGGACAAGAAGTAGGATTGCAGCCCTGGACTTTAAGAGAGCTAACATTGACCTCTTCAGGGAGCTCCTTGGAGGAATCCCCTGGGCAAGGGTCCTAAAAGGAAAGTAGGTCCAGGAGAGTTGGCCACTGTTCAAGCACCACTTTCTCCAAGCTCAGGATCAGTGCATTCCTGTAAGAAAAGTTGAGCAAGGCAGGCAGGAGACCTGCATGGATGGGCAAGGAGCTGTTGAGTAAACTAAATGAGAAAAAGAGCACGTATGTAATGTGGAAGAAGGGCCAGGCCATATGTGAAGAATGTAGGAACATTGTCAGAGAATGCAGGGATGCAACAAGGAAGGCCAAGGCCTGTTTGGAATTAGAGTTAGCGAAAGATGTCAGGGCAACAGGAAAGGCTTCTACAAATACATCAGCAGCAAGAGGAAGACTAGGGAAAATGTTAGTCAGCTGGTGTATGGGGAGGGTGCCTTGGTGGCGGAGGATGCAGAGAAGGCAGAGTTACTAAATGCCTTCTTTTCCTCAGTCTTTACTGCTAGGCCCAGTCCCCATGTACAGAGCCTGGAGACAAGAGAGAGAACCAAGAAAGAGGAGGACTTTCTGCTGGTCAAGGAGGATTGGGTTGAGGATTATTTAGGCAAACTGGAAGAACCTATTTAATGTGAGAGTCGCAGAGCCCTGGAACAGGCTGCCCGGAGGGGTTGTGGAGTCTCCTCTGGAGATCTTCAAAACCTGCCCAGATGATGCCCTGTGCCACGTGCTGTAGGTGTCCCTGCCTATGCAGGGGGTTTGGACTAGATAGATGGTCTCTAGAGGTCCCTTCCAACCTTAAGCATTCTGTGATTCTGTGATTCTTCATGACAATGTCACCAGATCCATAGCTTCAGACAGTGGTGTCTGTTCTGGGGAATTTATTAAGAAATGATATGAAATGTCATATAAGACAAGAAGGAAAAAGAATGTGTATTTTTTTCCTCATTATTACAAAAGGCTCCCCAATATATGTGATCTCAAAAAAGTATTTGTTTTGAAACTCTTTTTTAACATGGTGTTCAGTTTATTAGAAGTTCCAATAATATTTCAGAAGTTTTTTTTTCTCCCCTTTGTATCAGCATATTTGTAAAATTCTTTCCTAGATTGACTGTCCTTCTTCCTTGACCTGGAGATTTACCAGGATTTTGGATGTCTAAAATTAAAAAGACTCAACATGTTTACTAATGTTTGCATTTGAGATTTCCTTATGGCTTGACCTTCGTGAGTTTTGATTATTTGCCATTGCAATGGACTACATCGGTTGTTTTAAGTAGTCATCACAGCTTGCATGAAAATGCTCTGTGCAAGGGAGAAAAGTGAGAGTTGGGAGAGTTGGAGAGATCTCTTAAATGATAATAAATAAATTGGACTTTCAAAACATAGATAACTTGTAGGGAAGCAAGCAGAAATTTGTCTAGTATACACAGAATCTATTTGTCCCTATCCAGGTATAAACACATATTGTAGATGGCTGTATCCTAATTAGGTTGTTTTTAAAATCCCAAATCAAATAAACAATATAAATGATTGTCTTTCCACCTACCATTAGGGTCCAACCACATATTTTTCTTTCCCACAAATATGACTTTTTACTTCTTTTTTTTTTTTTTTTCGTATTTTCTCAACAATTGTGCTAAAGTCTAAATAATATGCCTAAGAAATAAAACCCGTTATCAAATTAACATTATGGGCATTCTCTTACATGAAGAGTGGTTTTTTTTTTTACCTCTGTTGTAGGTTTCAGAAGAAACACTGCATCACAGCACTGAGGATGAAGACTCAATTCAGGGAATGGAGCCTTACCTTGTGCGGAGGTTGTCATGCCGTAACATCCAGCTTCCACCGCTGGCTTTCAGGCAATTAGAACAGGCTGACTGGGATAAAAAGACAGATCCTGAGACCAACCCAAGGCCCACAACTCTTCCACTGAGAATTCCTCCTCTGATTGCCATTACGTCTGCAGAGTCCAGCAGGTAAGGTCCAGTAATTTCTTCTTCATTTGACCACTGTATTTCCAGTGGTAGCAGGTGCAGGGCCACAGGTGCACCTTCCAGGAGAGAAGTTTGTTTAGTTTACAAAGCCTTAGATAAAGCTGTGAAAGTCACTTTATACAGTTCAGTAATATTTGTTAAAAATAGGGATCAAATTTTATTTGATATCTACATTTTGCTGAAACTCAGTCATACTGCTTGTATGCTTTTTGATCATGTCCATGTACAAGAACTGGCAAACTGTTTCTCCAGGCACTGCTAGCATTAATATTCATCGAGTAAGACTCACAGAGGTTGTAGAAATAACCATTTTGGAGAGTATTATGATAGAGGCAGGACTTGTTATACACAGAAAATATTTTGCAGGATACAATTTAAAAGCCAGTTTCAAAGAATTGTAAGAAGATTTTACCTTCTTGTGAATGTCAAGGTAGTAAAGGGATGTAAGCATGTAGATATGGAAAGGATTTTGAAAAGGGTCATTTAGTAAAGTTTAAGAGAGAGGTTGTTTTGATTGATCTGTTTTCTAGCCATGGAGACTGGAGGGAAGATTATTTTGAAATCTGAAAGGAAAACAAATGATTACAGTTCACAGTTCTGGCCTTTCCAAACTTTTGAGTGTTTGACTTTGAAACTTCAGTGCAAAGTAAGATGAATTTTAAATGTGGTTATAGATTTCTGGAGACTGCACTGTTTCCTAGGTTGAATTCAAACATGGGCTAGCAAGACAGATGGAAATGTATTCAAATAGATAATGAACCTGGAATATACTGGTTATTGAGGCTAGCTGTCTGCTGTATGCAGAGAACAGTGATTTCTGAGAGAGATTTCTGTATATGGAACATACAGACATCTATTATCTATTGTGGACATTACAGATGACTTTTTATCTTGTCTGTGCCTTTCATTCATGCGGTTATTAGTATTTGTTCTGATACTGGACAAAACAAGGTTTATCTACAAGTAAGTTTTATCTCTGACAATGACAGAGAAACAGCAACTGTACAGATTGTTGGATGGAGATGCCAGGCTGTTGCCAGGCTGCTTAAACAAACAAACCCAAACTGAACACAACAGTAGAAATAATTATGATTTTGATGTTTCTTTGTAGTATGAAGTCTTACGATTCTTTCTTAGCTGAAGAACAATTATGCTGCTACGGGAGGAATATTGTCTAGGAAATTAACATTTTTCTAGATATTTAGTGCCATTCTTCAGTTTTTAGTGCTCTCTCAAGCAGCCATGCATATATGTTTAAATGATCATAATGTCAGCCAAACATCTGGAGAAAGCCAGCCTTACTATACAGGCTTCTTTTCTGTGTGATCTTTGTATTTACCTCTAAAAAGGTCCCTTCCAACCTCAATGTTCTGCAATTCTGTAATAGCATCTTTTCTTACTACGTATCATATTCTTTGCTCAAATATTATTTGTGAGAAATTATTATAACTGTATTACATAAGATTTATTTTAAATTGCTTTTTGTAGGAAGATACAAAAAGATACATCAGAAATGAACTGTCATGTAACATACAAGAAGTTACTCTTGTAACTTTCAAGCATTTCGTGTCTCAGCATACATTTCCAGTTGTACATCTTCCTTCTTTCCCATTTTATCAGTTATTTCTTGAAGTAAGTTAACAGGGAAAAAGTCTCTGGATTAGATAGGCACTATGCTGCTTAAAAAGAAGTAATCAAACCTCTCTGCATTTGATTTCAGATTAAAAGCTGTTTTTAAAACATCTGTTAAAAACAAGCTGTTTTTAAAACATCTCTGATTTTTCTTTCTGCAAATTAAAGATGTGCTTTTATTTTTTTATTTAGCTTTTAATTACTGTCGATTGTGAGCCACCCATTAAACTTTTTTTCCTGTTTTTGAGAAGAAATATTAGCAAATGGTTATTAGAATCATGAGTGTAAGTCCAATACTATGGCTAACAGTACCAATTTTCAGGCTAAATATGTTAAAGAGACACTAAGTATCTCCTACTCTCCTGTTGTCTTCCTCCTCTCAGAGGATGAAAATGCCTCTCAGTATGTTAAAGACTAGATGTCCTCTCTGTTTACAGCAAGAAAACCCTTTTCAAATGTTAAACCATGAAAGTGTGTAAAACTTGACCCATAATTTTGCTGTTATTCACCTGTTATACCAGGGAGGTATTTTTAAAATGACAGCTAGAATTCTAAATTGTGATTATTCTTTTAAGGAACTCAGTGTTAGAGAGATATGGTGAAAAAAAGGACGTTCAACCTTAGCAGAATAACAAGTAATAAAAATAAATACTGGGAAAAAAAAACTGCTCTTCAGATTTATTTACGACTCAGTAGGGTAGTATATGTAGTGAAAATAAGTGGGAGATATGGTTTACATAGTGCCAAAAGAGAGACAAAAGAACATTTGATTTATTTTTAAACTCAGAATGATGATCTTTGGGCCGTCAAGCTGTAACTCTTCCCAAGCAACTTCTCCTGGGTTTAGACTGCTCTCAACAGCTGCTGTATTCTCTGACTCACCTGCCTCTAAGAATAATGAACAATAACACAATAATTCTTAGCACTTTTATTGCACATTTCTTTATTTTAAAAGCATCATAAACATGAGCTAATCTTCATGCAACCTTTGGGAGATCAGATAGGGAGCAAGCACTGTTATCTTTGTTTTATATATAGGAAAGCTTGTGGAAAGGGATGGTGCAACTAGCCAAGGCTATAGAGCAAACCAGTGATAAAGCTGTGAGCAGAACGCAAAAGCTTTAGGCTCAAAAATTTTTGATGCCTCAAGGTTACATCAACCTTAAACAATAAATTTCATATGTCAAAGAGAATTTTACTGACCTCATCTGAGAAGGAATTTAATTGTTATTAATGGGACTTGAATGCCTAACTGCTGTAATGCACCTGAACTCACAGTGAATCCAGATTTCTATCTATCTCACTGATTCAGCTTCTTGCAATGCTTCTGACCACTGTGTCTGTTACAAAGGGAAGCCTATTTAATTAGCATGGAAACCAAAAGTGAGGTAGCGTTCAAGCTCCAATCTATCAGTGGGCAAGATCTGTGGGAAACTGTGTTAGTAATAGAAGTTGGAAGCCTTAAAGTTTTGTAGAATGCAAGCCTTGGCTTTAAGAGTGTCCTCTCTGTGACCAGTATTAACAGTTCCCATGTAGCTCTATGTATTCCAAATTAATTCTGGAGAAAAACTTTAAAATAGTTTTATTGATAAAGGTTTGCATCAGCTAGGTGTTAAACAAAAATAAGGAAGTTGCAAAGGCTGACAAAACCAGAAAACTTGTTTTCATTCTTCATATGTGACTTCAAACCCCCAAATTATCTCTACCTCCATTTCCCTTCTCCTCCCCCCAAAATGATTACTTGCATCTAGAATTGAGGATTTAGATCTGGTTTAATGGTAGACTGTGGAAGGCTGTTTCTGCTGCATTCAGTCTGCTATTAACCATGCTGAAATCCCTTTTAAAATCCATAATTTTGATCAACTACTACAATTTTATTTGGTACTGGTAATGCTTGGGGTTTTTTTTCAATAACAAATTGACTTATTTGTACTTTAAAATCACCAATATTAATATTGCATAGTTTGGCGGACAAACAGACATTATTGTAAATTGCAGATGAATTGTGTGTGTATGTTTTCTAGTTTAAGAAAAAAATCTTTACTTACTATTTGTTTAGAATACACATTTAAAGAAATATCTTACGATTAAAGTAGCTCTTTGAAAAAAATTTAAAACGTTGTATAGTCCTCTTTGGCTGCAGTGTTGTATGATTAGCAGATAGACTTGGAGAAAAACATTCAAAAAGCTAGTGAATATTGGTTAGAGTTGAGGTTATTTTAAGTGTAGAACTTCGTATTTTGCCTCTGCTGGACTTCATGTGGTTCCTGTAATCTCGTTCCTCCAGCTTGCCAAGGGTCTGAATGTCAGCCCTCCAGTGTATAAAGCACTCCAAACGTTTTGGTGTTACCTGCAAACTTGCTGAGAGTTCATTACGTCTCTCTGCCCTGATTGTTGATGAAGGATATTAATCAATCTTGGCCATTGTGCTGACTCCTGGGGAATTCTACTCTTTCTTCACTGTCACTTAGATTTGTAACCACTGCCCTCTACCCTTTGAACTTGATGGTACAATCTTGTAGTCCATTCACCTAGCTCATATATTTCCAGCTTGACTACGAGACTCCAGTTGAACGCTGTGCCAAAAGCCTTACTGCTGCTCTCTTGTCATTTCCAGAAGCAGGAATTCCTTTATGAAAGGTGATCAGGCTCATCACCTGTGATCTGGCCTTGTTAAATTCATGCTGATTGTTCCCAATCACCTTCCTGTCCTTTAAAATACCTTCCATGCGAACTTGCTCAATAATCTTTTCAGGGACTGAGATGAGGCTGGAGCAGCTTATAGTACCCTGAGTTTGCTTCCGGCACTCTTTAAGAATGGTCATACCATTCGTCCTTTTCCCCTTTTTCTGGTGACTGGGACATCCCTGATTACCGCAGCTTTTCAAAGATAACAAATAGAACATGGTCTCATTAATGACATTGGCCAGATTTGTCAGGACCCTCAGATGTATCGTTCATGGTCCCATGAACTTGAATGTGTCCGGTTTACCTCAGTAGTCCCTAATTCCCCAACACAGTATATCCTCCACTCCCCAAAACCTCACTTCTAAACAGGACAACCTGGGAGGCCTGAGGACAGACCCTGCCAGTAAAAGAAGGCAAAGAAAGGTTTGAGTGCCTGAGTCTTTTTTCCATCATTTCATTGCCTGCTCTATTCAGGAGCTGGCCCCACATTTTTCTGTCTCAAATCTGCTGTTGATGTATTTTTAAAAGCTCTTTTTGTTGCCCTTTATATATTTGTTGCCCATTTCTATTTTAATCCCTAGCTGGGCTTTGATTTTACTCATTCCATCCCTAAAAATCTTGGTTATGCTTCTGTATGAAACTGAAACTTCTGTACTGAAACTTCAGTACTTCTTACTCCTGTGTGCATGTTTTTGAGCTTGGTCAGAAGAAGAAGTTCCCTGTTCAGCCCAGCTGCCCCCTTGCTGTAGTTTGTAGTCCTTAATCACAGTTTTAATTCTAGCATACTACAGGAAAGTGAGTCACTGGCCTGCAGAAAGTGCTGACTTGTGTAGGATTTTTATGATAGAATATTATTTTAATTTTCAATTACCATTACATTCTAGCATGCCTCTATAAAAAGGAGGAATTTCCTATGTGACTAGAATGTCTTCACTCTATTTTTCTTTTGCATTCATATTGTTTGGTGCTGTTTTGTGTTAAATAGAATACAAGACGGTCTTTTTTTCACTGCTGTTTTTATTGTAGGTGTACAGCGAATGTTTGGTCATTTGCTGAGTGAACTCTTTAAAACATTTCTCCTGATGATTCTTCCTACTCTAATGTGCTTTTTTTTTAATGATGCTAAAGTGATTCATACATTGCTCGCTCATCTACTTAGCTGATTATTGATGTCAAGGCCAGTAGCTACAGTGGCTCAGAAAGTAAAGCTCCAGAAAGCTCAGAAAGTAAAAGACTGCTTTCTAATTGCATGTGGTTGAAGTACGAGGTGTGGGAAGGCAGAACCCTGTACCATGAGGGGAGGAGATAAGCTTTTTAAAAGATAAATAGCTTTTAGAAATTGACTGTTTCAATGCATTTAGTTAACTAGAAAAGTAGTGATTCTGGTAGAATATTTCTGTGAACAAACTCAAATTCAAGGCCATATACAGTGTTTGGTTTACTGTTGAAAATACAATGTAAAAAAAGAAATGCTTAATAAAATAAGCACTTAATATGAAATAACTCTTTCATTAGGTCATATTTGTGTCAATTTAGTGCTGACTAAAGAAATCAGAAAACTAATCTAATTAGTAGAATATGTGAAGTATATGAAAATGCTTTTCTCTTAAAAAGATTTTTCCATGTTGGAAATCACCTATTTAGATTAGCTTCACAACTGAAGATATCCTGGGCTCTTTCTGATTTGCATTTCAATCATCCCTACAGCAACAGCTTATAAATGCAAACAAGAAACCTACTTGAATATCTCAGACACATAAAGCTGGGGGAAACATGGGAATTAGTTCAAGAGAAAGATCCAACCAGCAGCTGTGAGTGAATCCAGCCTACAGGGTGGTTGCACCGCAGCTGCTTTGGCCTGGGAGGAAGCAGTGAGCAGTAGAGGAAAGCGCAGCGCCCAGCAGCCCAAAGCTGCCACATGTGGCTGTGCACGTCATGGCTCCTACCAGCTGAGCAGCCACACATCCCTAGGAGGAAAAAACCAAAGCAGAAGTATATTAATCTTGACCATGACCCAGGCTCCCTCCAGTGCTGTGTGCAATCTCTATTAATGTTTATTGCATGCCATATTTTTTTCTCATGAGTTCCTTCACTAAATAACTGATGCAGGTGGTGCTCAGGCAAAGGAGCTGGATTAGCAAATGAAGCTGTTGTCAGCAGAGTCCTTGTCTTTCTTGCCTCAATACAATGACTGACAACCTTTTTTTTTTTTCCCTAAGATGCTCCATTTTCAGTCACCCCTCCTCCAAAAAACCTCAAATTGCTACTTATGGCACCACTTCTCTCCTCAGCACCAAATTCAACAGCTGCCTGATCCCTTATCTTTTTGGTGTTACACGTACCCTGCTGCTCTTCTCTTGAGTGCTGTCAGTCCCTGTCCAGGTTAGCATAAGACATCCCATCCTGAAGCCTTTTCTAAGAGGAGAAACAGAATTCCTGCTATTTTTTCATAAGCTGCACATGATTTTGAAGCCGCCTTCCTCTGCTGTCTTATGTCCATTTGGATCTACTTTCAGAAAATAAATAACTAGACAAAGCTCAGGGAAAAACAGGAATGAGAACGGATCTAGAAAACATGGTTTATGAGTAAGGTGAAATGTTTTAACACAAAGCAAAAAAAGGAGAATGGGAGACATCAATTATGTAAAAAAAAGATGCTGGAAAGCAATAACTGATTTGCTCTTCATGTAAGTGCTAAATTAAACAAGAAGTAATGTGTTTAAATTAAAGTAAGCAAGATACAGATAAGGCAATTGGAAAACTTTAAAAAGCACTTGATTACCTTTACAGAGATTTCCCAACTCTTTCTTAAATACATCCAATAAAAACAATTTACATAAATACTATCAAGACTAGAAAGGATAGTTGATCCTACCTGGGCTTTGATGTGGTTTATGGTCTCTTTAATTTTTTTTTTTTCCTAGAATTTAAAAACTACAATGAAACCATCTTAATGTAATTTCAAGGCATTACTGTGGGGAAGATGAATTTGCCCCCTGGTACCAACCAGTAATGAGGCTGAACATACGTTCTCATTAGGCGTGCGCACACAAACACATTTGCAACTTGTATACACATACACGTGCAAACAGAAACAGCATCAACAGCCTCATCCTATTCCCTTTTTGGCTACTTTGTAGCCAAATACATTCACTACACTAAAAATGCAACTGGTTAAGGACATCTTTTGAAGAGTATTGCTGGAGGCTAGGAGGCTCCTCAGAAAGGTGTAACTTAGTGACACATAATCTATGCTTGCCCAGTTCTTACTCTTTATCTGGCATCTGCCTATAACTACTGCTGACTAACTGTCATTTGGCTGTAAAGATCCTTGATCTGACTAGGTACGGCCATTGTCATGTGAAAGCTCATATGAGCTTGTATTCTGTTTGCAATATGTTTGGCTTCAACTTGTCTCTGCAGAATTTTCATCTGATAGTAACTATAACTTTACTTAAAAATTTGTATTTGTACCTAAGCATACAAATAGTTAAACTTTCATTTGTTTTATAGGTTGAAGTGTCTCCTATTGCTCATCCAATACAATTGCTTATAATGTCAAAACTTCTAATGAAAAATATACATAAAATACGGATACTTAGGTGTGTCACAGTAATAGAAAACTCTAAATCTTTATTTATCCATGTATTTGCCTTAACAGAGTTTGCCCATAAGGTTTGCTTTTGCTTATTTGCTATGTTGCACAAAAGTAACCAGTAATACTTTTTACACAGCTTGGGTATAAATACTAAGTACTGCTGACATCACGCATATATAGAAAGAAGCAAGTAATATAGTCTTTATCAGTAATATCTTTAACAATAACATCAAACAGTATTTTCTTTTTTATTTTCTTCTCATATTTTCCTGTTATGAATGTTAGTAGACTGGGTGAGTACATATCTCCAGTAATATTTCAAATTATTATTGAGTCGCATTTTTGCAATTAATGCACTTTGGAATTTGAACATTTAGTGACTCTAAGATATGCTGTTTAAGTACTGTACAATATCACTTCCAAATGTAGGCAGAATATTTTAGACAGTACTAACAAAGCCTTCCAGCATTGTGTAGCGATACTGTTGGCATAGAATGAACATTTAATAATGCAACAGTTTTGTCAAAATGAGATTTCAGCAAAATTACACCAGTTTTAGATACTTTTTTATTTAGAGAAAAAGGTATTTTATATTCTCAGAGATAAGACTTTTTTCTCTCTTGGCTTTGAAATAATTATTTGATTTGAGAGATAGAGTCCCTTATGAAATATAAAACTCGAAAACAGAATGTAAGCTGTGAATTCATTGAGCTCATACTGAGGTTCCTATAAACAAATTTTAAGAGGAAAAAAAAGAAATCACAGACTAGCTTTTCTGGAAATAGGAAAAATTTTCTTTCTTCATAGTTGTAATCAAGATGACATTTTGAAATGATGAAGCATGGAAAATGATTTTCACATACATGTTTTTCATTAGAGGTACTTTGTAAGAACAGACTGTTAAAAGCATTAACTTTTTAACAGACCTTATTCTGGTCTAGGCCTCCAAACTTTCTTCTGATTCTTTTAATCAGCCTAATTACAGTTTTTCTTTTCACTTTAGGTGAAAGGTAGACAATAACCCTCTGAAAAGTAAACAGATCAGATTCTCTTGGCAATTAAATATACCAAATATTTTGCCTTCCTTAGAACCAAAGGTGTTCTTTGAAGGAAATAACATCTATGAAATGAGGATGGTAAGAAATTGCTTCACAGTTACCTTGAAAAAATATATTGGCTTTTTTTTTTTTTTCTAAGTAAAGAAAAGAAAATAGAACAAAGACTGGAAGTCTGTAATTGTGGGTTTACCCCTTTCCCCAAATTAAACTAATTATATGAGCTTGTAGCTTGGACTTCTGAGTAGAAAAGTAGAAATGTGGTCCTCACCAGTTGATCCACTCCACATGCTAGAGAAAGATCTGTTTCATTATTATTAGTTTCAACAAAATAAATTTCTGAACGAAAGTAAAATCTGTGTAAAGATTATTATCTCTTTTCAATCATAGTTTGCTATAAAAAGGTTTCACTATAACTATTTATGGCCTTATCAGGTCTCCTATGTTAGACAGGTCTATATAACCTTAACCTGAAGGGACAGAAAATATATGTAGAGTAATAAAATAATATTGATATTTATGTGTGATCTGAGTTTCATTGAACGAGCAGAAATGGAGATACTCAGTTCTACAGCATAAAAGGCTAATCACTTGCATTGTCATTAGCAGTGCTTGTGCCCTCACTTCTGCATAGACTTCTGTAGCTTTCCTTATAAAAATAAATTAGTGCAAAAAAAAAAAATCCAAGGAGTGGAGATGTATGAACATGGATGAGTATCCTGGGGATATTTAAAAAGCTGTATGACATTTGTCAACACAAAAGTATCATATAAACGCCTATGTATAACCAGTTATGTACCTCTAAGCCTCTAAAAGCTAAATCATAAAAATAAGGAATCTAGGCAGAAGAACACCTGTTGGCTTCTCAGTTTTGTCTTCCTAATATTGCGAGATTACTTTCTCTAGGATTGATTGTCATTGTGTATGTTGTCTATATTCAAACAAAAGAAGTTTTATGATGTCTTAAACTTTTTCTGAAAAGTTTGAGGGGATTTTTTTTTTTTGGCAACCTGTCTGAAGCATTGTCTTGCCTATTTTCCTTCCATTACACTACCTTAGTTCATATGTCCTTTCTCCTTCAGGTGCTTGCATTTTTCTGATATTTCAGGTATTTATTATAACCTCTCTTACTCTGCAAAATATCTTAGTCACAAACATTTTGCCTTTCTTAGTCTGTCAGAGTGTAAGCTAGTTTTTTCTTCAACCACCTTATCATTTTTGTCACTACGTCGCATCATCACTTTATCTCACCTTTGGTGAAGGACCTGAATTTAATGTGTTTTAGAATTATCACTCTGGGCACATATATGATTGATAGGCAACACTGAATAGCAGAATGTATCAAATAACTTGCATATATTCAGCACAGTGCTTTCTGTAAGACATATTATGACATGAAATTATAGAAAGTTTTATGCAATTCTGGAAAAAGAATTGTTAGCTTTTTGTTTTGTTGGGTAACTCTAAAGTGCTGGTGTGAATAGTGTTTTTTTTTTCCTTACATAGAGAGAGAACTATAATGAGAGACTTCGGTAATCAATAGTAAATCTTGGCGTTACTCAAATAATTTTCCTCGCACAAAGACCTAATCTGAATCTCTAATTGAAAAAGTAAAACTTATGAAAAATTCCTTAGCCCTAAATGATTCTCTGAAATGCCTCATTTACCATATATCAGTGAAATAGTAGCAATTATTCCTCTTCATCAAATGCAAATGTGTAATTGTGCTTTTTGATTCATAGTTTAATTGATATTAACTTGGAATATAACTATGGTTTTGTCATCTTTATGTTTGATGCTAAAACTTTAAGTAGAATATATTTTCAAAACCTGATCCTTCTGCACATAGAGCCAGTGGCAAAATCCCACTTAATTAAATTGGGGCAGGATACAGCCTACACAGACATACTTAAAGCTGTGTGGGAGATTAATGTAAAGTCATCAACAGTCTGGGGTTTTCTCTGGAGACTGCTCTGTAAATTTACCCTTAATTGAAAAGAGAGAAAAAGAACACCATGATTTTAAGAGTTTCTCCGTTAAGTATAAATGACATGATAGCCTAAAGTAAATAACAGCAAGTATTAAAATCTTCTAGAATTATAGTTTTTTATTCTAGTAATGGAAGAAATTACCAAAAAATGAAGTAAATATAGGAAATGCCTTTAAAATCCTGGGTAATCATAAACTAAGCAGTTCTGATTTTCCTGATAGTTTAAAAATATTTAAGCTATTCATTAAAATACTTGTATTTCAGATGACTTCAGAATAGTCATCTGGAATCTGAAATGACTATTTGCTGCATGAATCAGAGGCTAGCTGTACTCTGTCATTTTTGGTTCATTATATAAAATGAAGCAGAAGATGCCAACTTGAAAAATGGCTACATCTTTGCAGATTAATATACTCTAAAGTTTGGTAACTCCTGACAATTTTGGTTGGTACTAAATTCAGGTTAGAAGGTTTTTTTTGTGGCTTTTATTACCTTATCTTTCTAGGTTTTTCATCTTGCCAAATGGCTTACTGAGTAGTAAAATTGTGATGGTTATTTTGAGAATTTCTATTACAGCCTTGAAAACAACCCAAATGTCCTGAGTCCTAGTGCAAATGTGGGTGGCATTTCAATTATATAGGAAGCTAAATCTCCATTATTCCTTTGATACTCTTGGATTGCACTTAATGCATGCTGATGTACGTGAAATCTGATTTTTCCAAGAAAGGTAAGGAGCTGCTAGGAGCCGGTAGATGTAGTTTTTTTTAGATCCAAGGACACTCATTCCAGTATTGGGTTATTTTCTCTATCTTTGAAACAACCTGAATTTGTAAAAGAACTGTCAAAATAGGAACAAGAATGAGAGCAATCTAACAAAGACAAAATAAAGAGAAATAATAGACCTTGTAGGCTTGCAATAAAAAATCTGGAAAAATGAACACCTGACAGTAACCTGTCCAAGATATTGTATGAGAATTGTGTTGGAGTAGTTCAAGATAATCAATATAGTAAGGTCAGAGAACATACATTTCAAAGGTAATTGAAATACAATTGTGGAAGTTGTAATTTTCTAAGAACAGTTAAGATTTCTGCCTGTTTATTTGGTTATGTTCCACCAACAGCTTAGTGCCCCAGAGAGATGGGGCAAGTGTAGAGCCTTTTAATGCAAATTCAGCTTTGGAAATTGGTAAGATGCGCTACAATGGACAGTACAACTTTTTTTTTTTTTTCCCCTCACTCTCAGACCGGCAAAGCATTCAGCAAACAAAATTTGTATGGCCTCTAGAATGCTTTTTCAGTAATCTTGATGGAGTCATGGACAAAAAAGAAGTCGTCATATGCCTGGTAGTCTTGTAACACTACAGTAGCTACTTCTGTCTTTTGCACCAACTATTGGGAAGCTATTGGCATTACACTGGGAGTTGTTTTGAGTGGACCTTTTTGGCTTTGTTTCCTATGTAGAAAAGCAGTAATAAGAAGTCTTTATTGACCATTGGTGTGGTTCCAGAAGGTAGGACTAGCAGCTTTCCACACATGGGATTCAGTGGGTGTTACCTGATTTGCTTAACTGTAAATTAGAATAAATTAAATATACATATGTGTATAAATAGAGAGCTTAGAATCAATCCTTTACACTCTGCCAAAAAATCTGAAGGTATCTGGAGAATTTTTTTCACACAGAAGGAGTTGAATTTATTAGCCAAGACTAACTGGGATAATTGCTTTGCCAAGAAGTACAGTCAGACAAGCTGAAGAATCATGTGGACTAGTACCAGTTTTCTGCCTAGGGTCTAGGCTAATAAAATGTCCAAAAGTAGTATGGAAGAATAAATATGAGAATAAATAAATGATGCAGTTAAATTTTTTTAAATGATCACCATTCCTCTTAGGCATAGTATCTCCTGTAGGAAAAGTCAAGCCTTGTTATCATGCTGTTTAGCTACACAGCTACTAAAACATGTTTATTATATGATGCACTTGACAGCTAAGATGGTTTGTCACTACTGCTGATCTATTAAAAAAGCAACAAGAAGTAGGAAAGGTAATGTGGAGAAAAGAAAACAAGGCAAGAATACTGTTGTTACCATCAGACTAATGTAACCCTAACTGAAAACATGAACTTCACTTGGAACGGGAGGGATGCAGTGTGTATACCTTTCTTGACAATTGCAGCTGAAGCAGCCCTCACAGCTCTTTTTTATATATATATTTATGATGGCATTTATTGTCAGCAATTATTTCAGTAATTAAAGCAGTAAGTAGATAATGATTTCTCACCTGGGACTATATTTCAGTCAGAGAAATCGAAAAATATTGAGCTGCAGTTGGTGATTTCACTTCAGCATTAAATGAATATTAGCTATCTGTCATGAATAAGATTAAAACCAGATTATTTCATTGTTTAAATGATCGGTGGCACTCTAAGTCCTGGTTCCCTGAAGTCTGCACTGTTTTCTTGCCTGCAGAATATGGCAATATTCAATGCTTCCTACAAGACTGTAGATTACATAGATTTGGGGGAATGTATTCAGGATCAGCTTTTTATGTATACAGGAATTTGCGGTATTGTTCATGAGATCCTTTCTGATACCGAATACATGAATATTTCTTTCTTTGAAGGATTCACTTTAAAAAAATACAGACCCACAACGCCCCAGACATGAAAAAACACAAAGATGGTATCACCAGGTGTTCCCCGTTAATCGTGACACACTTCAAATGACAGCTGCTAGGCACTGGTAGCTTCCTGCATATCTAGCCCCATTTTTATCCCTTTTCAACGACAGGTTTTAATGCATCCTGATTGCGCTGGGTCAGGCTGATGGGAGCAGCAGGTAGTCACGCTGCTGTAAAAGTGGCAGTAATTCCTGAGAGTGATATTCAGGTCTCTGTAAAGCTCTGCCTGCAAGGTAGAGAGGCAGGAATATGGCCATGCTTTGGTGAATGCTGACCTGAGAAAAAAACACCATCGAGATTTTCATCGTTGGGCATTGCTGTCTTGGATAGCCACAGTCTGGCTTGCATCTCTATAGGCTTTTGAATTCAGCAAATTTCAAGCAGAAAATCATTTTTTAAAAAAAAAAAGAAAAGTAGTGAAAATCAGTTTTAAAATACTCTTTCTTTATTTCTCTCTTTCAACTTCAAAACTCTGATGAGGGGAAAGAGAAGATTAAAGACAAATTTCTGGATGCTAACTAACTGGAGTGATGACATAGTATCAAACCATTCCACCATTTTTCTAAAATATGCAATTTGGAAAAAAATGCATTTTACTGTATAAAGAGTTGCCTACTTCTGAGATCTTTCACATTTGTCTCTGGAGGGCAGTACCCCTTATGAAAACAATTCACTTGACAAATGTGAGCGGATTTTCAGCCAATGAATTTCTTATTGTCAGTGCATAAGTAAAATTGATGTATTATGCAGGCTATGAGCAAATATTGCGATTCAAATAAGGTTCACTTGTAGCTCAGAAATGGGCTGAGCAATCCAACTTCCTCTTAGTTGTCCTAGCTGGAGGACTGCCAAATCAAAATAAGCTAATCCTAGCAAATGAAATCATTAATATCACAGGGATATTTTCTGCAAGCATGAGAGGCACAAGTAACAAATGACAATTTTGATAAATAACATTTAAAAACTTTTTTTCTATCTCAAGTTAATATCCTTCAATAAAGACCTTTAATTTTAAGTGTTACAGATGGGAAATTAAATTGGCAATATTCACACTCACTTACACACAGTAATGAATGCTACTTTCCCCTCTATCCTTTATTTAAATAATAAGTAATCCACTGACATGCCAAATTACATTTTACTATTCAAACTGTTAATATTTTTGATTCACCAAAAGCAAGTAATTAAGAAACTTTTTGCTGGAAATATAATTTGTTAAAATAATTTACATCTATGATTTATTTGCCTAAAAATCATTTATTGAAAAAAAAATGACTGATAATGATTCCTAACTTTCTAATTAAAAATATGTAGTCTCTGCCGTGCTGGAGATTTCCATACTGTAGCTAGGTTCAATGCATTACATTTTTAAATTTTAGTCTGTGTCTGACAAAATTAAGATTAGGTACTTGTTAATTCAACTCTCCAATTATTGAAAAATGTTATATGGGAGAATGTAATTTTATTTTTAGTGCTGTTTCCAAGAAGGAAATGAACTCTTATTATTCATTCTAACAAGAGTGGATGAATCTATTATTTTACTAAAAAACAAAAAAAAGAGTTCTGAAATATTTTTAAGAGGTTTTGAGAGCAATTAGCTGAAGTCTTTTAGAGTGAGCCTTCCATCTACTTCCTTTCTGACTACCTAGAATCAAGCAAGTAAAATTCCTGTTGAAAGCTTCTTGCAAAGAACCTGCTTTATAGCTTATTATCAAAGTGTTCTTACTTTTGCTCTCTGCCTTGCTTGAAAGGGTTGGAGGAAACTGTTAAAGCTTATAGGAGTGTTTTAATGAAAAGGACACATTCAGAGAAAAATATCTACTTAAAACACAGTTAGTGTTAGGTTAGTCAGTGGAATACCTAATTGTTTTTGTTATTTTTAAAAATCTCTTTAAGAAAATGTAAATAATGGAAATATTTTGGGTGTGAGGACTTTGAGTAATCCAAATACTCATTAGAAATTATGAAAATAATTAAGACAAGTAGCAAACTTTAGATATCGTTTGAGTAATACAGAGCAGACAAAGAGCTATAATACCCGCTTCCGAACATATTATCCTTTGTCCAAAACCTCAGTCTTTGCAAATAAGAATTAGATGAAATAAGATATTTTATGTATTTTATGAAAAAAAAATAAAAAGGGACATAAAAAATATTTCCATCAGAAGTGGAATAGGTTAATGTTTGAATTCATGAGGGAGATTCTCCCCAACTTCCCTACAACCATCCCTCTTTATAAAAACTTCATCCATATTTGTGAGGAGTGTTGGGGAGGAATTAATTCCAACCAAGCGAATGCAAAGCCCTCTGAGCTCTATGAAAACAAAAACAAAAAACATCCCAAACCCTTGTTTCCTGCAGCATCTCTCCCGTGCTTTAGTGGGCATTGATCAGGCTAAGACAGAAGACAAACGGTTCATCAACCTGAGTATTGAGAGTTACCAATCCCTTCCAGTGGGATTTTAGTAGGAAATGAGTGAGTTGTAACATTTACACTGGCCCTGAGGAACCTGGCAATATTTCTTTTCTATACACCTTTACATATGCAGAGTCAAGAGGGAAGAGTGCATGAATCAGATGGGGCCATGGTGAGTAAGACCACCTAGAGGCTCATGCTGTAATGTTGATTGCAATGAGAGGAACAGGAGGGAGGGTTAATTCTTTTTAGACTTCTGCCTCATAGAAAGTTCACATACAATGACTTTTAGGAGTGGGACTTCTGATTTTAGGAAATGATGCAGCATTATTGTAGCTGGTGTATACAGACTAGCCTTAGCACAGTTTAATGCAGCATTGCAAACTTAGTATATGCAAGCCATTTTTATGGTTAATTTGATGAGGTTGGAAGGGAAACTGCTTTCTGTGTAGGAAAAAAATACTGCTGTTATAAATGAAAATTCAAGCACAATATCTTTTTTTTGAAGACCACTCCACCTAATTACTTTTCTGCTATTTAACTTTTGAATGTTGTTTTTGAATTTTCTGGCAACTTACTAGAGATTGGTAAAACCTAAAATCATGCAAAGCTCATCTGAATTGCAGTTTAGTTAAACGCCTTTTTTAACTTTTCTTATCAGGATGTTTGTTAAGTGAGTATAATTTCATGATTTTTCACTGAGATCTGAGTGAAACTCACTCTGGTTGAATGAACTTTGCTTTTAACTTGAACATTTTCCTTTTTACAGAACTCAGTGGAATTAAGTGGGTTTAATGTTGTGCAAATCTCGTAGGAATGAAGTGCTCCTAAATCACTGCAAACTGAATTCACAGTGCTTCATGTGAATGTATCATTAACAAAATAGCACAGATGACAGAACTAGAGGTAATGGCCACAAACTGAAGCACCAAAAGCTCCACAGGAACTTAAGGAAAAATTTCTTAACAGTGAGGGTGACAGAGCCCTGGAACAGGCTGCCCAGAGAGGTTGTGGAGTCTCCTTCTCTGGAGATCTTCCAAACCCGCTTGGACGCAGTCCTGTGCCACGTGCTCTAGGTGACCCTGCGTGTGCAGGGGGGTTGGACTAGATGACCTCTAGAGGTCCCTTCCAACCTTAAGCATTCTGTGATTTTATGCCACCCATATTCCTCTGCTTGAAGGGAGCAGTTCAATGTGTCAAGTGAAAAGGCAGAAAATAAGTTGAAGTACTTTTATCATTCAGACCTTTTATCAAAATGGACTAGACTTTTACATTGTGATTTTTCCAGAAAAAATGAATGACATGTAGCTGCAGTATTATTCAGGAACAAAGTTTGAACCAGAGTAATGCTATTCCCTATCACCACAAAATTAAGAAACTCCCCAGTGTCCATCTCTGGAAGTCTTGTTTCCTTTAATCTGCCCATATGGGTAGAGGAGGAAGTGGGAAGAGCGCTGACTGTGCTAAATCCCTCCTCTCTTGTGCCTGAGCTACCCAACTGGGAAAGTAATAACTCTGTTGCTGTTGTTTCCTCCTCCAACTGCAAATCAAGACAGGCAAGGGAATATTTTTAAGATCTGTTCCATTTTACAATCAGTAATTATACAGTTCTAGGGAGGATCAAGCTTGTGATTTTTGGTTTGCTTTTGAGATAGACTGAGCCTTTGCTCTTTACTCCAGGTAGGAGGTTACATGAAATTGTGATCTTAGTGGGTGTGAAATGCCTTTCATCTCAGTCAGCTCCTGAGCAGAGCTCTGCATCAGGCTGGTGAAGGGGAAACGAAGGCTTTAGCTGTCTGTATGTGCCTGTGTACCTCGAAGTACTGAGCACAGGAAGTATTTAAACACACTGTTCCTCAGATTTTAAATTACCTGAGTAAGAGAAGAGGAATAGCTTTGTGTGTTAGCATAGCTCTTTTTGAGTGGCTGGCGTGACGTAAACATAGTTTACCGGACTGAAGTCGGTACCTTAATATACAGAACAAATTCTACAGCAAAAAATTGTGGTCTTGAGATAGAGATTTTGGTGTGTCCAGAGAAACATTCTTTCAGCACACATATTCTCTGCAAGAGAATTTTGTGCTCAGAGGGAACTGCTGGCTCGGCTTGTGTGCGTGCTCCAAAAGCCATGCTGCAGTCTGTACTGTAGTAAAAGTTTTAAACGGATTAATATTTTACTTTATACTAAGGATTTTTTTTTTATTTACACCACACCTGTTTTAAGAAAATTAGATCTTTGAATTAAATGGGACTGAACACAGAGAAGGTTTTTATAACACGCAACACCCACATATAGGGTAATATAATGTATAGCATAAAAAAAAGCATTTTCATTATGTTTATTTATATATATATATATAAAAGATATGTATTTTTATATATCCTTTATATATAGAGGACAGTGTGTTGGACAACTACTAAAATATTTTTTTTCTTCCAAAATGGAAGTGTTATTTCCTCATCAACAAACTGTATCCAAAACATGAGTCCACAGGTAACTGTTTGAAGGAAAATCTTTCTATAAGTTGGAAAAACAATGTACCTAGTAGGTGATAGGTTTAGATACAACTTTAGATTATTTCCTTTTACTATCACGGTAATAGTAATTTTAGTAGAATTAAATTATGAAATCTTTCCATAATTTGAAAAAGGCTTTGAACAAAAGCTATTGATTTTTGATTTTTCTCTTCAACAGAATTTCACAATGTATGTTGAAATTGAGGCATTACTTTTATCATAACTGTCCTCTTGCTTGCAGTTGTAAATAAGTTCATGATTAATGTAAATGTAATCTACAATTGGATTATGAGACTTGTACAGATATGTTCCTATTTGTACAAATAGTACATATGTACTGTTTTCTTTTGTTGTGATTTATAGTTCTGCATCTAACAACATCAGACTTCTACTTTCTAAATCACTTTTTTTCTCTTCAATAATTCATATTTTCAATTGTTTTATATAATGATGATCTACTGAATTCCTTTTCCATTTCTAGCAGCAAAAATGTGTTTTTTCTTCATGAGTCAGACATGATAAAAAGATTGATATGAACAGGTAGTTTACTGACTGTCCACTGTATCTGAATTTCAAGCTTATTGGAATTTAAAGGATTTAGTGAAACTTTATGTCCAATGTCGTATTTATGTAAAATATGGTACAGTTTCTTAAGTGCTACTGTGCTGAATCGTGACAGCATTAAAAATGGTGCTGTAGTCAGTGGTAAATATCACTAAGCAAAATTTAACACCCTCTGACTTTGGTCTTTTGGTATTTGTTCATTTCTTGTACACACACTACAAGTGAACTTATCCCATTTTATTTACCATATTGTCATCACATAAAATAACTATAGAGGGATCATTTTTGACATGGAATGGGTAGTTATTAACTGCTTCCTGATTAAATTGCTTCATATTTCCCTTTCTGATCTCATTATACTTGTTATTTCTTTAATATATTGACCTTTAAAATTATATTTTTGTCTCAATTTTGAACCATTTCTTCTGCACTTAGATAACATGCATATTCAACCATATATGGTTGAATATAAGGAATATAGTGGTTTGTAAGGATGGCATTATTATCACAGGAAATGAAGAGAGAAAATAACTTGTCTCCAATTATTTCTGTATGTCAAAATTACTTTTGTTCCCGTCTCCCTTAAGAATTGCAGCACGACTCTGAAGGAATAAGAGATACAGCAGTTTGTCTAGTGGACTATTAATGCTACCATCATAACCTGAACAGAGACTTAAAAATATTGTCAGAACTTCTGTAAACAAAGAAAGATACAAAAGCAAACAAAATTGGTATGTTTTGGAACACTGTATTCTCCTTATTTTTCTGAGTATTCTTGAAAGCATGGCCATGTTTTTAAAAGATGTGTTAAAGGTTAAAAATCCTAACTAACTTAAAATGGCAATTTTTCTTGAGGTAAAATGTGGCATTTTATGGATCTCTGTGCATTTAGGTGTGATTCACCCAGAGAACTCAGAGGCACTAATATGAGGCTAATGGGTGGCTATGGCTGCAGCAATAGCTCTCATATTCAAGTCTCAACTCACAGGGGAGGTTCCATTCTCCTGTGAGGACGCTCAGGCAAGTTCCAGGAAAATGAAAAAGAAATGTATTTTTCTAAATCATTTTCAGTTACAACTCTCAAATGTAGAATGTTCTGTTGCTATCGAGTCTTCAGCAGAGCTGGTACTTGTGAGGATTCTGTGATGAAATAAGCTAGGCAGTCAGGAAAAAAACAGTCCACCTTGACTGCATATTGGGTATATTGTCAAAAATACCTTATGGTTATTTTTTTTTTTAGATAAAGCTGGCAGGTCCCATTAAAGCCATAGGGAAGTGTAAATATTTTGTATATAGGAACAAAATGTTCTGTCAGTGGTTTAGCGCATTGGTCTAAAAAACAACTGTTTAAAGGAAAAGGTAAAAACAAAGATTATATTTGACTGGAATGAAAGTCAGGTATTTAATTATAACTGCACTTCTGCCTTAGTACCGTATAGTGGCTGATGCCCTACAGTGCAATTTCCACTTCTGTAACTAGAGGTAGTGCTACAATGTTTGTGCTGTTGGATGAAGTAGATAAAAAACACTGTGTAAATGTAAAAACTCATTATTGTCTATACGGTTACGAAGTATAAAGTAGGTATACAAATGACACAAACCAGTGCTATAATTAGAGTCTACTGATTTCAATATATGCACTGTAGTGGCTTATTATGAAGGCTGTTTTAAATGAAACCTGGGTAATCCTGTAATAATAAGGGGCATGATCACAGAAGCTGATCTGGCCTTGTAGGTGCAAGTTGAATAAAGATGATCTTTTAGCATCTCTATTGCATCAGAGTTTATCATCTGTGTGGTCTGTTAATGTGGCTTGATTGCCATTAACTTGGCATTAATTTTGTTAAGGTGTATCATTTCACACAACTGAATAAAAGATTGATCAGAGGAACCATTTGAGTGGCAGAAGCAAGGAAGAAGTTAGTTGCTGGGGAGGGAAAGATGGTCTGGACAAGTTAAGGTGAAAGTATGGCATCCAGAATAATTAATCTGATTGTTCCCTTGAAACCTTGGTCAGAGAGAATTAGCTTCTGTAGGTGCAGTCTCAGAGAAAGCATCTAATCAGAGAAATGTAACACTTCTGAATTTTATTTCAGAGGATTTACAAGAGAATAGTTAATTTTTGCCATTGTTCTTTCACTCTTTCTAGTTGGGCTACATTCAGGTTTTCTATTGACCTATGGAAATGGTAAGAGAGAAATAAGATTTTTACATTATCTTATTTATATTAATATTCACTGTATTCTGTACTTTTCACAAATACTAAAGATTTCTCTGCAAAGAATGTATAATGCTCGAAAATATGTCCTCATATATTTTTATTTTCATTCTTGAAACCTGGCATTCCAATAAAATTTTAAAATGTGATTTACTCAGGGAAAGCAAATGTCAAACTTTGACTGATTTTAATGTGAGTTAAGTGCCTGAAAGGGGAACTGGTGCTAAAAAAATCTGGGGGTCTGCAGAATAACAGCATTGAAATTTCTGAAATTACTTAGTTACTTTGCAGAATAGTACTCAAGCTCTTAAGAAATAGGCATCTTATTCTTAAACCTTAAAGGACAATCAGAAACTATTTTAAATTTATCCTAGAGTGAGACAAATCATGACTCATTATAGTGGGAAACTAATTCTCTCTTTTTTTTTCCATTTATTAAAAGTTATATATATATTCAGCAAGGTGTAGTGGTTTCTGCAATTGCTTTTGAAGGATGTGGAAGAAATTGTAGCACTAGTAAGATGAAACACAGACACATCTAAATGATTTTAAGATTTAAGAATAAGAGGACTATTTCTTAAACAGAGTGAGTATGATAGCTTGAAATGCAAAAGCTTAGGCAACTGGTAATGAACTAGAAAGTTACCAAATTTAAACTGTCTTTGCTCATACTGACTGAAAGTTATCTCTATTCAATCCCAATTAAAATGTGTGCATTTTTAATGCATCATAGCTCCATGTTTTTCTGATTGGTTCCCTTCCTTCCAATTTCAGGAGATTTCAGGAGAAAAGCCAAAAACACTTTCAGGGTTGGACTTGTAACAGAAATGGTTGTAAGTAAAGCTATATAAGCAAAATTTTCTTATACATGAGTGTATACACTGTATTAGTGTATAAACTAATGCAGTTTACATTACTGACCCCATGTGAAACAATCCAGTCTGGTAAAAGTTTATTTATTTTTAGGCAAGTCACATTAGCATGAAAATGTAATTTGGCCTTTGTACAAAAAAATACCTAGCAAAAAAAAAAAAAAATTCTATTTTCCTAAACAAATGAACAAACAAACCTTATAGTTACTTAGGTGTATACTGATGCAGTTCTTTCCATCCCACAGGAGAAATTTCTGGTGTTGTGATGTAAATGGCTTGTACTGCTACCTTATGGAACAACATGGAACAAAAACTGGTATATTTCTCAGAGCAAATATTTTTTATTTAAATTGTGCCACATTATGATCATCTGTTAAATTGTACTCAGTTGTTAAAATGGCTCAGCACAGGTGAGCCTAGGGAAGCAAAGATCAGATCATATTGACCCAAAGGATGATGAGGCTGTTGTCTATCATCTCTGGATAGTCATGATGAGTAAGGAAGGTCCTAGACCTGAGGAAGGTCTAAAGTTAAAACCATCCTTAATAAATGCAAGGAGGAGGAGGACCAAAGTAAGTACTACAGGCTGGTCAGCCTCACCTTGCTGGAAAGGTAGAAGTGCATCATCTTTGAATCTGTTTCATTATGTGAAGGACAGGACTGCTCAACATATGGATTTACCAAGGGCAGATGTTGCTTGATGCTTACTGCCTTCTATATTGAAATGACTGGCTGCACAGACAAGGAAAGAGAGTGGACAAAACAACCCTTTAGTAACTCCTTTTGATATGCTTGCCCACAATATGCTTATTTGAAAACCAAGAACCAACTAAAACTCAACAAATTACTGGAATCTAAGGTAGAGATGGGCAGCTCAGCATCTGGCTGGTAGCCAGTAATAAGCATGGCATGTTATCTTGAGAGATTGATACCAGAGCCCATATTGCTCAAGGTGTCCGTCAGTAATCTGGATGATGTGTACATGTGCAAAAATGCTGCTGGTGACCTACATGCCAAATGGTGGAGAACTGGGCCAGCAGGAGCTCCGTGAAGCTAAGATGGGAGGAATGCAGGGTTGGGCACCTGGATGGATTCACCCAAAGCACTTGCACAGGCCGAGGAGTGAATGGCTGGGTCACAAACCTGCTGTAAAGGACTTTGGGGTTTCCATGGACTGCAGGGTGGATATGAGCCAACAGGGCACCCTCATCATAAATAAGGCAAAGTGAATGCCATAGTGACTTCGGCCATCAGGTCAAAGGATGGGTCTCCAGGTGGTCCAGGACAGGGCAAGTAATGGCTGGGGCTCAGAGCACGAGAATGATGAAGACAGGTTAAGGAAGCTGAATGTATATAGTCCGGTGTGGAGGAGATGAGTTGCAGCCTGCAGCTGCTTTAAAGGCAGTTATAAAGGGCAGTAAAAACTTTTTTTTTTCAGTAGTGGCCTGCTGTATAACATGGAGCGATGGCTACTGATCTGGGCACAGGAGGACCAGGTTAAGCATCAGGAGGAGCTTTTCAGCTCAGTTAGGAATGTGGTGCAGCACCGGAGCAGGTTACCCAGGGAGAGGGGGAATCTGTGTCCTTGGAGGCTTTTGAGACTCAGAGGAAGCCATGGCCGATATGATCTGGTATTGATGACAGGACTGTTTTGAGCAGGAGGTTGGACAGATGACCTCAAGACATCACTTTCAAACAACATTTCTATGATTCTGTGAAGTCGTAGGGTTACTCACAAAAGCTGTGTCTGATTTTATGTCACAAAAGGGAATGGTGATTGTGTACAACAGTCATAGTACAACATGGAAATAGAAAGAGAAGGGAAAAAAGTTATTTTTTTTTAATGGATCCTCTAGACCCACACTCCATATTGCAATTATCTGATTTGTCTTCAACACTGCATTTCATTCTCTTCTCACATACTACTTTAATCTTTATTCCTTTAATCTTCTTCCAATGCTCATTTCCTCTACATGCTGTCAAAACTGCCTGCTCCAGTCTCCCCTACCAGCTGCGAAAGAGCTGCCTGCCTTGACTGGATACGTAACAGGGCAGTCGGAACCGATAATTGTGTGAGCTTTACCCAGCTATAGTCTTTCCCTCAGTGGAAACACGAACTTGGGTCTTTCCCACTTTCACAGTATTTGTCACAACTTATTATCTAGCTTGAAATTGGTTGAGTAGCCTCCAAAGAGATGAGAAAGAAGAAATGAGGAGATGACTGATGTTTCGCAAGATTTACTAGGGAAGTGCTATCAGCTTGGAAAAGCCAGGTCTGGGACTTTTGCCCAGTAAGGGGAGAGTGACATCATTTTGGAGGTACATGCTCAGAGACTGAATCCTGACTGAAGGAGCTCTGTGTGTCTGTGCAGGAAGATTGAGTTGTGAGTTGGAGAATGGAAAAAAAATGCATCAACATATAAATGATATGGCATTGCCATTTACATGAAATTAAGAAATGTAGAAAGAAATGTATTAAGTTTAAAATGATTGTGAATGTGAGAAGAAAGTGAAAAAAACAAGGCAAGAACTACTTAAAAAAATATTTAGAGGAAGTGTATAGAGCACCTGATGAAGCCGATCAGAAGAGTCTAATCAGCAGATGTCTTCTTGGAAGTCTTAAGTCTTGTAAAAAGGTGTATATTCTATAGGGAGAGAGATATGTGGGGTGCCCACTTGCTTATACTCTGGCAAACAGAATAGAAAGACTTCAGAAATAATGAAATAATGTCCTGATGGCTTTCACATGGATGCTTGCAAGTTTATCTTTTATATTTTGTTAGAAAGGTAGTCATTATAGTCAAATATTGGGGAAGGGGGCGGGGGGGGGAGAGAGGGAAGGAGTGTTAGGTGATAGAGTATTACCATACATACTGTGTGGGTAAGTTCTGCCTAAGACAAGCAAAATCTGTACAATTTAATTCTAAAAATTTGAATCTGTAGTGGAATATTCACGGTATATGTGCAAAAGAATTTGAAATATAAAATTATATTTTTAAGTGCTTTTTTTTAGAATGAAGTTCCTGCTTGGTAGATTTGGTAAATGCTTGTGGTGAATCTTCTACAGTAGTTTCAAAGCAACGAAGAAAGCTTGAAATAAACGAGCTAAAACTCTTTTCTAATGGAAAAGTTGTTTATAGCAGGAAAGCTTTGCTCAGGCAGCGGGCTCAGCCTCGCTATAATTAAATCTTTCCTTCATTGATTTACAGCCGGCATTACTCGCCTTGGGGAGAGGGCTTAATTTTCGGGGAAGATGGCAGACCCAGGGAGAATTGCAGTTTGGGGAAGATACCATTTCCAAGCTTCTTATGGCAAAGGTCGGAAGGGTGATACGGGAGCCAGAGGAGGAGCAGAGGCTGGAGTCAGAGTCCGCGTTTAAGCCCCTGCAAACTTGTCAGTGAGGTTCAGCGCGGGCAACGTGGCCACCTGCGCGGGAGGCAGCGGGGCGGGGCGGCTGCTCCAGCCCCGGGGACAGGCCGCCCTCCCGCGCGCGGCCGGGCCCCGCGGCGCCGCTCGCGCTCCCGGGGCGCCCCCTCGGCGGCCCCGGCTGCGGGCTGCGCTCTGCGCCGGCCCCTGCCTCCCTTTAAACATTTCCGAGCGGGAAGCCGGCCCCCCGCGCCGCTCCCCGCCTTTCCCCGCCTCTCCTCCCGCGGCGCCGCGCGGCTCGGCGGCCCCCGCCGCTCGCAGCGCCGGCGAGGGGCGGCGCGGCAGGAGCTGTCCAACTTTTCAGCACATTTTCCCCGCCGCTGCCGGGGAGGAGGACGCGGCCATGGAGGCAGAGCGCGGCGGCGCCCTGTCCGCGCTGCCCGGCGGCAGCGAGGGCTCGGGCGGCGGCGAGGGCTCCGGCGGCGGGAGCCTCCAGGCCCCCAAGCATCTGTGGCGGCACGAGCAGCACTACCCGCCGCAGCTGCGGCAGCACCACTTCCTGCAGCACCAGCAGCCGCCCGCGCCGCCGCCCGCCTCGCGGGGCCGCTGCCCGGCCGGGGCGCGCGTCAGGCACCGCGGCTACTCGGACACGGAGCGCTACCTCTACTGCCGTGCCATGGACCGCGCCTCGTACGCCGTGGAGACCGGCCACCGGCCCGGCTTGAAGAAATCGCGGATGTCCTGGCCCTCCTCCTTCCAGGGGCTGCGACGGTAGGCGACGGCTCGGCCCCGCGCTCCCCGCTCGCTCTGCCCGGACGTGCGCGGGGGCGGCGGCGGGGGCCGCTCTCCTGCCCCGCGGGACTGCCGGGGGCCGGGCAGGGCGCGGGTGCGGGAATGCGGCGCCCTCCCCGTCCGGCGGAGCAGCTCGCTGCGGCCGAGGGAGGAGGAAAGAGGCGCCCGGAGGGAGGTGGGGCTGGAGCCGTGCGTGGGGAAGGGGCCGCGGGGCGACTCGCGACCCCCGCGCCCCGCAGGACCGCGGGGGGCACCGGGCTCCGGCGCGGACTCGTCGTCCCACGCGCGCCTGTCGGTGCGTGTCAAGGCGAGTGCTGAACACGTGCGTGGGAGCAGGACCGCGTCCGCGCCGGCGAGGAGCTGCCGCCCCGCTCCACCGCCCTCCCGCTCCGCCCGGCCCCGCTCTGCTGCCCGCGCCTCCCTCCAGGGGCTCCCCGGGAGCCGCGAGCGCCGGGGCGGCGTGGAAAGGACGAGGATCGAGCGCTGGTCGCACACACCAAGTTAAAACACGGAGCGCTCTGGGAAGCGGGAGGAGGCGAGGCACAAGCAGCCCTACGGCGCTTGCAGGATGAATGAGCTGGAGGAGGAAATAGGCTAATGGTTTCTTAGCCAGAGGGAGGAGTCCCTCGCTCACTAGTCTATTGTTCCTCGCTAAACGAGCTCTAGGTTTATTTTGCGGCACCTAGCTCGCCAATGGCTATTTTGCCTTTCATGGCTATCACACACATCTGCTTTAAACGCACATTCTCGGCCGGAATCACGAGTAACTTGTGCCTGTGTATTTTTCTGTTTTGAATTTTAGTAGCTACAACCACTTCCTCTCGGTGGAAAGCCACACGCCTCTGTGTGAGTAGTGAGCGGACATTGTGAATAAAGGGTTTCTGCTGAGAGCTGAGGGGCGATACTTAATACTCAGCTACCCTCTCATTTTTGGATTTCCTAGATAATGTGATTTTTTTTTTTGGTAGCATGATATGCTCGATGAATAAATAATAGACCCCTTTCCAAACAAAGATTGCTTTGTGTGTGTGTGTGTGGTGCACACTGTATTTTTTAGGATGTAGCCTTGCCCATAAATCTGAGTGAGAATCACCTGCCTGAATATTCTCTGGCGGTTTTTACTCTGTTTCTCTAGTGTTGGCTTAATTTCTAATTTGCATATGATTGAGAAGTAAAAAACAAGTCCAGCAATTCCAAATCTGAGCCATACTTACAGTCATTAAAATATGTCTTTTAACATCATCGGTTTTGAAGCGGCCATTCTTTTGCTACACCTTTATATCACTTGTGTGAACTCATGCTTGTCCAAAGTTAATGGTGTTAATTTTTTCACTAGGTAAGATTTGAAAGAACAAATCACAGGCTTCAGGAATGAACTATTGTTCAATTTAATGCCCTTTTCAATATACTCCTGTTCATTTTGTAGACAAAACATGCAGCATCTAGGGCTTTCAGTCTTTTAGAATGAGTATCTTTCTGTTTTCTGAATACAAAGAAGTTTAATTTTTGCAAATCATAATTGTTGCTTTGAGTATATTTCAGATTTTTTATTTTCCATTAATGATTAGGTAGTGAAGGGATGATAAATCATAGAGGGAAGCGAATGTGCTTATGTTACTTTTTTGTTAGGTTTTTGTTAGGTTTTGTGCCATTTAAACAGGAATTGGAAATTCTCTATAAACAGTATTTCTTTTTTTTAATGTTCTTATTATTAGCGCAAAATGTTGTTCTGACAAGCCATCTTGCTCTAAAGGGGTAAATGGTTGCTATTTTTTGTTATAGGATAGGAAAAAATACTTAGGTGTGCCTCTGTTTTTTGGAAAGTGGCATGAAGAAGCTTGTAAAATTGACAGTTCCATTTTTTCTTAGCAAAAATAAATTCCCACAGTTAAACATTTTCAATGCAACAGATAATTGTAATATGCAAAAAAGTGAACAAATTGTAACAAATTGTTTTATAAATATATTCAAGAAATTTAAGAAAAAGCTGGTCTTTCCAGGCATTTAATCCAAGTTCTGGGTCAATATTGCTTTTCTTCACTAAATGCAAAGTAGAATATCATCTTAGTATTTTTGTATAACACACAGATTGCAAAAACAACCCAACAAAACACCAGTCTTTTTTATATAGTTCAATTTGTTTTTCATTTTAACATTTTAAATATTTCTAAATAATTTAAACTAATTGTCAGAGGAACATTTCCTAAAGCTCATACGGATTTCCATGGATGTGAGGTTTAGGATGATAATTTCTCTTTAAGAAAACCCAAAACTATTCTAAACATGAGGAAATGGGGAAAAACAGTATAGAAACAGTATAAAACTGTGTACTGTGTTTTTATGTTTGGAACGCAACATGTATTAGGGATAGTATTAAACACTATTAGCTCAAAGATGCAAAATTATTTATATATGCATATATATATATAATTAGTTTCCCCAAAAATATTTTATTTTGATTTAAAAAGTCATAGTTCTTAAAAGCTCAGAGAAAAATGTAAAGGAACACTTCAGTAGCTAAATATACAACTTCAAAGTTTCTTCTATTTTAAGTTTTGCAAAAACCTAAAAAATATGCAACAGTTATGTTTTGCAAGAGAAATATGAACAAGCAATTGATTTAATGCTGAAATCAGAATTAAAAGTCTAGTAAGGCCTTATTATCCAAGCTGAAGAGAGTGAAAATTTAAAACACAAAATGAAACCTCACAAATTATAAACTGAAGTAGATACTTGAAAATCAGCAAACTTCTATTTCAGAATATAAAGTATATTTATAAATATCAATTTAATGCTTCCTCTGTCTCTGTATAATTATCACTATAGCTTTATAGATATGTATGGATTTAGTATAGTGCTGGATTTTTTCAAGGAACACAATAGTAATTCATTAGAAACAACATACATCAGAATCAATTGCTCATCGTAATGCTAACAATTATTCCTGTATTTCTTAATCCGAAACTGATCTGAATTCATATACACAACAGCAATGCAGAAGACAGAGTTGTCAAGCAGATATTTGGGACTAGGAGTCCGCTGATCTGGGATCTCTTTCTTGCCATGTGTTTACTGGGTGGTCTTGGGCAAATCAAATAATCTCTGTGCCATTGTTTTCGCATGTGTAATATGTAAAGCAGAAGTGCAGTCATTGCAGATTTATGTTAAAGTGACTTTAGGATCACAAAATAAAAGGGTACTGTCTAATCATAAGCAGTGCTGGTGGAATTAGGAAATAAATACTTCAAGTCAAAAAAGTTTCTACTTCATCATGAAAACCATTCAGGCTAATAAATGGAGCCGATATTCTGATTGTCTTTAAACATTTCATGTACTTCTATTTGTTTTTCACATAACTTCATTATTGCATGCGCTATATTAAGAATTTGGCAGTTTTAAAAAAGAAAACTTAGCAGTTTTAAAGGCCGGCAATTAGTCATATGTCAATTAAATCATCCTGCCGTATCATCTTATTATGTTCTCTTTCAGACAGGAAAATCTAGAGAAGAAATACCATATGTCCTAATTCCACTAGTTGTGGTATTTCCCAAGATGTCGTATCTTTAAGATACATCCTATTATCTCAGACATCTTTTCTACCTGGTTTTCCAGGTAGTTTCCAACTTTTTGTCTTTATTTCTATGTAAACAATTACACATAGGGAAGGCAGTATTTTCCTTGCAATTGAATATCCTGGTGCTACACAGAGGGAAGGCAATGTTTTTCTTGTAATCCAATAAGCCTCCTGCTTGCTCCTTAATGTTGTCTATTTTAAAATTGTACTTTATTAAGTGGCTGTTATAATTTGTCCCTGTCAAGAAAAAGTATTTCCTCTCCCTTTGCCTTCATTGTACCGTACTGTCTCTAACTGTATAATATACGGTGTTGTATTGCTTATATGCAGAGGTAGCCCAAATGCTATTTTTTTCCCTTGAATTTTATTTTTTTCCACTCAGTAGGGGATTTAGAAACCGAAATAATAACCAAATTCAATGGAGCTTAATATTTTGGTGGTCCAGAGTCATTATTCTCTAGTAGGAGAAGAAGTACGCTCTATGTGTTTGTTTCTTGATACTCTGAAATCTGGGATACTGCATACCACAGTTACAATTCGGCTAGATAAACTCTTGGTTTCTTTAGCTACAACTATAGCATCTGGAAAAAATAATGGTACAAATCTTGCAAAAAATCTGATGCTTGCTCCAAGAAAATGGAACCATTCTTTCCATTCTAAAACTCATTCGATTCTTGTTTCAATTGAGAATCTCTTGACCTAGTATGTCCTACCTACTTCTACCCAGCCTAGCAAAGGGAAAACTAATATTTTCAGAGTTACAGGCCAATAGAAATGTTCTCAGAATTTAGTAGCAGTCTCTGTGATGGTAATAATAATTAAGAATATTGTCATTTACTTGTCTGGCAACATTTTGTTGCTTTGTTTACTACTAAGAAATACTGGCATCAAGATGTTACAATAATTGGCATATGCTAACCTTCAAGCATACAAAGAATTTCCACAAGTTAATAAATACTGTTGGCTTAAAGTTCTCGATGAATTAGTCATAAAAGATAAATAAACAAGACACACATGTTTTAAGAGTATTTTAAATAAATGTCTACCAGAGTGTTCCTTTAATTTTTTTTTTTGTTTCAGAAGGCTTACTTGTCTGCCTTGAACACTCTAAGTAGCATTTGTGTTTGTGCTGTTGGAATTTGTAAAAGTATTAGCTTTTAAAATTTAACTATACAAATAAATTTGCTTGAATATGAATATCGTTGCAAATGAATGGTGAGTACTTTGGTTAGTATACAAATCTGGTAATTTAGCAGGCCATCATAACCAAATAGAGAGGTAACTGAGATGTAAATCCCTTTTATTAGAGACAGTACTATGTAATGTCGACCTTAAAATTATGTTAATAATTGCCTACTTTATTTCTCAGCTATATAATGCATTTTTATTCTAGTACTTTAAAAATAGGTTTGAATATAGCAACATTATTTAAGTGCTATTGAAGACATCTGTCCAACGAGTGGTTTCTTGAGTCATGCTGTCAGCCCTGTGACATTCAGCTCGTCTTCTAAAAGCCTTTCTCTTGGGCCATTAGGATGCGTAACTGAGGGATAATTCAGATGGTAATTCTAACTGAAACTCTAAAAGAGCCTTAGCAGATTTCTTATAGAAGTTATTTTAAAAGGAATTAAATCATTTTAGCTATACTGTACTCCTCTGTTAGAGAAGATTTTGGAGACAGCAGATGATTGGAAAACTTGTGAGAATATACCGATGTGTTAGAAGTGTAAATGTGAGAGGAAGCTGGGAAACCATAGGTCCAAAAACGGGGCAGAGCCATTTGACTGCTAAGTATATAGTTTTGATGGATAGGTTCCAAGACTGAATTTCTTGCCAGGGAAAGGCAGGAATTTCATGAAGAAAAAGTGTTAGGCAAACTTCTCTCAATATCACCTAATGGAATGATTTGAAAGAAATTTACCTAAGTAAATTACATAAGTAATGTGGAATATCAATTTTTCTATGCAAATTTGATCAGTGTAAAGGAATATAGTAGTTCCAGAAAATCAGAGCATTACTAAAGTATTTCATTCTATAAACAAAATTGCATCTTATTTCTGAGAAGGAGGGTTCTTTTTTTGGTAATATGGAGGATCACCACCATGTCTGGATCAAAACCAAAGCTTTACTGGAAATCTGGAGAAACTAGATGAAATAGTGCCAGTTTAAGCTGGATATTCAGTGGTGATAATATATTATATTATATACCTTTTGATAATAGGAATTAAAATGTTTTAGTAAAATATGTTAAAATTCTGTTGACGATGTTTTAAATATTATCCTGTTGTCTACATTCTCTTTGATGTTTTAAGGCCTTAAATTATATATAGCAAAGATTACAGTGCCACAGCAAAATTTATCAATTACTGACAGCAAGGAGATATCCCACTATTGTTCATTTCCAAGTTCTTTTCAGTTGTATCCATCTCTGCTCCTGCATCTTACCAGTGGCTGTTGGCTTAAAGCTTTCTGCAGAGTTATTTTGATGGGAATTGTAAGGTTTTATTGAAGATTTCAGACTAATCATTTGATTTAATCATGATTCTGCTGTTCTGTATAAATCTACATCTTATCTAGTTTCTAGTTATTTAAAATGGGTATGTACAGTATCTACAGCATAGCTTCTGAGTATTTTCTAGTAATGCCCTAAAGAAAAATAGCGATCCTCTGCAGTATGCTATTTGCTCTCTCATCTTTTTTGCAAGGGCAGATGTGTCTGTCTTGATATTTCTTTTTGTTTTTCTTTGGACACACCTGTTCTGATAGACTGATGATAAATAAGCCAAGATCAACAGGCCACCTAACTTAGTATGTGCTTATAAATGGGCCTTGGAACCCAATTCTTTTGTTTGCTTTCACTGCTTTCTCTAAAACCTCTTCCAAAAGATTTTTTGTAATTGAGTCTCCCTAAAAAAACAGGTCCATTTGCTCTTTTGGACCATGCATTGTAGGAAAACTTCTGAGGACCTCCGCTCAAATAGCTGACATCTATAGAGGAAAGAAAAGCAAAAAAAAACTACCCTCTTTGAGGTCTAAAAATTGCTAGAAACTTTAACATATTTGGAACAATAGCTTAGCTTAGTTTTATTATTCTTTCTGAAGCAGAGTCATAAAGATACATTCCCAAAGGGAAGTAAAGGTATGGAAGAAGTATCTGTCCTCTGGCCTAACCTCACATTTTGGAGATTAATCAAAAAGCTACATTAAAAATTTCTGTGCATATATGTGCATATTTATTAAAACACACATGCAAAGACAAAATAAGGAAAAAATATAAGTTTATATTAAAAAAAAAAAAGAGACCACATTATTTCAGGAGACTATGAAGTGCAGTAAAGTTGTGCTCAGAATCTGCAACAGTTGAAGACAATGTATGGTAATTTATCCTTCCTTTTCTCTTGGAAAATGTTGCAATAGAGCAGAAGATTTCCTGCTAAATGCTGAAACTAAGAAACTACTGCATGGACATCACTCCGTAATCAACGTAGGTTATCGCATTTACATTTTGGGATGCAGTCTAAATTTTTCTTACAGCAGCTGATCATAATAAGAAATGAGAATAAGAGTAGCTACTATTAAAATTACCTTTTAAGTTTGGGACACTTCCATTTTTTTTTCAATATTACTTCTAAACTCATATTCTCATTAACTTGATCAACTCCTTTTATCTTCATTTTCTTTCTATTCATAAAATGAAATAGAACTGAGTATTCCAAGATAACATTTGGCTTCTCAGGGAACACTATGGGGAATGTTTATCAAAATGAATACTTTGGAGTTAAAAAAGAGTAAGCTGTGGTAAGAAAGTAAAAAGAGTAAGTATTGGTAAGAAAGTATGGGAGAGGAGGCTAGTAAATGGAAGAAGGTCAAAAGTTCTGTCCAATTGTTCTGTGGATTGGTATAACATCAAATAAAGACCATCACAGATTTAAGACTGAGATGCTCTTTTGAGGATATACCAAAATCATCATCTGTTCTTCGTCTCTCTTTCTCTCTCTCTCTCTCTCTTTCTCTCTCTCTCACACACTCACAAACACACACACTCATATAGATGCCTGAAATATCATCAAATAAAATTGTAATAAAATATCGGTTCTAACCAATCTGATGACAGGGTGGTACTAAGAATTGGTACATATGTATCACATGCTCCAGGAGATTATCTCCTTTCTCTTTATTTGGCTACAAACTATAATTTATAGGCAATTTCTGTTTGTTTATGCACTGATGTTCTAGGCCAAGAATGTTTAGGCATAATCCGCTTTTGACTGTGAGAATAAAAATAACATAAACTTAAGATAGGTGTTTTGATACATTTACATTGTTTACAGGCTTTCCCATATGTGAGGAGAAAAATGCTACATTTCATGAATGAACCATCTATTTTCATCAGTTGACAAGGAGTAAATAGAGCGTACTATATAAAAATTACTGAGATAATCATCTAAATTTCTGTTTTCCATTACTGCTGCTTACTAAAATGCAAAAGAAAGTTATAATAGCAAATAATAACACCTCAAGGATGTGGTGAAACCAAATATTGCATTAAGTATTAAAACATATAAATAAATGTATATTTATAACTATATATATTTTATATAAAATATATAAATAAAAAGAAATAGACACGAGTATGCAAAGCCTACCACAAAATCTTCACTAAAATCATCTCAGAAATCTCAACATATTTTGATTACTTTCTGACTAGCTTCCTTCAATCTCAGCAAAGGTTGTTTGATATTCCATAGGAACGTTACCAATTTACATTCATTCTTACTGATTATAAACTAGTAGCAGAAATTGTGGTCACCTGGGATGTGTTGACTTCAGTAGGGTTGCTAGCAGAGTGGTTTTGGTTTATGACAGCAGGCTATTCTGAGAAAAGTACTTTACCTGTCAGTTCATATTGCCAGAAATGTGCCACTACAGGAATAAAAGTAAGCTAGTTTACAAGGTTCGTTTTCTGAAGACTAGCAGAATTTCTTGGATTAAGGAGGGTCTTGTATTTACAATGTATTTTTCTTCTTGAATAGTTCTATAGTATTTAAAAAACTACAGACTGCTTTCTACAAAACGCATTTCAAGCCTTTTGTATACATTTTAAAAATGTATAAAAAGAGTCTCTTGTTGTTGCAGTAGAATCATAGATTCCAGCACATGTTTTCTTCTTTTATTTCTTTTTTTTTCTTTACAGTTTGTATTTTTGGAGTTCCAATTTAGTTGCTTTCCTTTAAACCATCTCCAATTTTGGTTCATACCTTTCATTATATCCCATGTCCAAAATTAACTCAATAGCCATCAGCTGCTAAGACTAGATAGTGAAGAAGGATAGCTTAAGAGTTCTACAAGTTATGCTCCTCTTTACTTATCCTAGTTTGGTAGTTGAGTTTTTTCCAACAGCATAGCAATATTGAATCATATTCAGCTTCTCATACATAATAACCCCAAGTGTTTTCCAACAGAATTGCTGTCTAATTGGTTATCTTGCAGTTGTGTAGTTGATTCTTCCCAGGTGTATGTTCTTCCTAATCCTATAATAATAAATAAAGATCAAGTACTTCCCAGAAGTGATGAAGTATGAAAAACGAATATAGTCAGAATGTCACTTGTCACTACATTTATAGTATAATGTATCGTATAGGGTCCATAGGAAACTCTATTAGACTGTTAAACCATTTTAATACAAAATTTAGTGGTATATTTAGTTTAGGCGTAGTGTTCTATATTTAAACTTAAAAAAGGTTTTGACTTGGTGGTCACATTGAAATGAGAGGCAAGCATTGGTGTACTACTAGTAGAATTGTTGGTGTGTATGATAATAATTTATAGGTTTTTTTTAGTTTTTTTTTTTAGTGACAGGTATATCATCAAATAAAAAAAGACAGAGAAGTGCTTTTTTTGGCAAGAGCAGGGGAAACATGCAGGAAATAATTAAATTATTCATTTTAAAATTCTTGAATCTATTAAATAATGCAGCATTATAGAACAGTCCACATGAATGGAAACAACTGGACAGTTCTTACCTGCATCATATTCAGAAGCAAAACTGTATCAGCAAAGTCTCCATTATAGTCTTTTTCTATAGAATTGTCCAGAATAGGCATTAAATCTTTTCTGATCTATTTAACTTTTAATAACTAGAAATGTGGTCGAAATCTTAATGAGGGAATCTAGAAAGATTACATTGAAAGATTATAGTGGGAGGAAAATTGTCAGATGTCTGGCAAATCATTTTTTAGAAAACCTTGTTCAAAATGTGAAATCAAATAGTCTATGCTCCTTATATGTTAGGAACCTCTTTTTTTTTTTATTCAAAGTATATCTACACATAGTAAGGGTAATGAATCTGGAAGTGCAAATTGAAAAGTAGCTAAGAGAAGAAAATTTTCCTGTGAGTTGGCAATAACAAAATTTTAAGAATAAAGTAATAGTAAACTGTAGAAAAGTTAGAGAAGAAAGAACAGACTGGAACCAACACATGCGTTTTCTGCCCTTCTAACCATATAATATTTTTCATTGGTTAGAAGTAGGAAATTACCTGAGAAATTGTGTATAAATGACGTTAATTAATTTCAATTTACAGAGCTTATTCCTTTTGATTCTTTCTTTAGACATATACTTTTAGTTAAAAATTACACATATTTGTATTCATCAAATAAGGTCAGAGACGTGCTGCCACCTGCACTCCAACTTACCTTGCAGGAGCTGTGTATGTGTGTGTTATAACATAATTGAGGTGTGAATTGCATTGAACTTCTTGGGTTTTGGAAGAGGAAGTTGATTAAGCTGAAAGATCCTAGAGCATTGTACACTTTATAAGCTTGTACATGTACTTACAAAGTTGAAAACCTGTTCTCGTACTATTTAGAGTATCTTTTGGCTTTATATGAAGAAATAGCTTTAACAATGCAGAAATTTCGCTTTCTAATTTTATTGCCCTTTTTTCTCAAAGAGAAACAAAATAGAGGCAAGACATACACAGTTACAACAGTTACAACATTCTCAACCCTGTGAGTTGACTCAGATTAAAACCTGAATGCTTTTGTTGCTTTTAGATGCTGCTTGGTGATAGCAGTGACTACAGCACTGGCATTATGATATAATGGCCTGAACACAAATTTAATATGTAGATTATTAAATTCCAATAACGAATTTTCCCCATTCTTACTTTCCTTCATATGTATGGAAATCTGAGCTTTTAAGTCTTCTAGAATTTTGAGGCTCCAATATTACCCTAGTGTGTAGCTTGAATAAAAAATAAAAATTAATAATAAAAAAAACTAGAGAATATTATTCTAGAGGCAATAATCAGCCACAATCTTAAATTAAAATCAGTAGAGAAAATCTGTATATGAGTATCACAAGATGAATCTCATCATGTTCCCAAAACTTGAAAAGTATTCTGAACTTCTGGGTACTCCAGCAAGTGCTTGTCTTAAAAACCCTGGATGAAATTCTCTCATTTGCCAAAATGAACTTAAAGTGCTCAGAGACTTGAAGAGTAGAAAACCCATTTTCAATTCCATTTTCAGTAGAAAAAAAATAAAGATTCCATGACATTCTGTACAGTGTGTTGATTCTCTAGAGAGAGAAAAGTTCAAAGAAAAAGTTCAGGAAAATGCATGATGGAACCTCCCTAGTGTCTGATGCCCGGTCTTCCCATTTCCTGGGCATATTACCAGCTGTCCCAACTCTTACCCCATTTTTTGAAAACCACATAAGATTATTATATATGATTATGTGTTTATTTGCATGAAAAAGGATGTTAAAAAAATGGACTAAGGTTTTGTTGAGGTTGTTTTTAAACTTGCTGCTATGATAGGCAAGGAAATTTGCAACTTGAGTAGACTTTGTAAATAAAATGAACACTGATGTATTCTGCTTAGATGAATGTTCACACACTGCTTTCTGGTAATTAACCCCTTGAGTATTGCACATGCACCAGTTTCTCTTCCTCCAAAGAGATTACTTTGGTTTGGGAATTACCTAGGTATTTTAGTTTATGATGTGAATCATACCAACATGAAGGATGTTGGCAGAAATGCAAGAATAAGTAACTTTCCCATTGGTTTATTTCCTAGCTAGAATTTTGAGCTTTAATTTCATGTGACTATATAATCCCTATTATGTTGAATGTCTCTTTTTTTGTCATTAATATACTAGTAAATATAATTCTGTAACACTTAGCTTCCTAAGTTTTATTTTTTAAGAAATGAATTTTGCATACATAATGCTTTGTACATTCTTATAAGTTTAAATTTGGAGAATGGCTTAGGTAAAATAACTGCTTGCTCAGTAATTGATGAAATCCACATTAATAAAATCCTAGCACAGTGATAAAATAAATTGGTTGGACTTTGAAGGAACTAGAGAATTTACAATCTTGTGGCTTTATCCTATATTAATGAAAATATAATAGCTTGAAATTAAAAATGGTTTACAATATTAATTGCATTTGTTACATCATTAGATGATGAAAATAGGCACTTTTTTTTTCTCTTTTATTCCTTGGAAGAATTTCTGATTTCCAGCCTGCTTAGCACAGGAATATAGCTTTAATTTTACATGCACAGGCAGTGCAGGTTATATAAAGTGAAATATAGCATTCTTTTGTTGGAATACATTTTTAAGTTATAAAGAGCCAGAAAATAGGTATTACTTTCCAAGCCACCTAAGCACCTAAACTTTGGTATTTATAGCCATTCTATATATTTTTGTTGCTGTTATTTTATTATTTTCTTGTTATATTTGATAGAGTTGAAATGTAGAATAAAATGTTTTAATTCAAAGATCAAGTCAGCCAGTGATAATCTAAACAAGCTAAAATGTAGGTATATGACCTGAGATTACAGGTTGATGCAAATAGAGAAAAAAAAATTAAGAAGACAGAATTTATGGGCAACTTAACCTTTGTCAGAATTCCAAAGTGCCCTAAAATGACTTCCTCCCCTATATGAAGCTTTCTTTGTCACCTAAAACTAGAGATTTTGCATCAGCATGGGAAAACAAGTTTAGTATACATTGAGTAGTATGGTTGTTAAATGCACATAGGTGTCAGAACTGAAAAAGCTACATCTTTTTATCATGCTCATTCTCAGAAGTCAGACATGTTTCTAGGCCTTTCTCTAAGCACTGTATCTGCACTGCAACTTTTATTGCAACTTTTAAATGATATAAACTCCCATTTCTACTTCCCTAGCTTTTAGAAAGCTTCCAAGTCTCATTTATTTCCTTGTGATCTGTCTGCATTTCTATCTCTCTTGGGACAAAAAGGAGAGAGAAAAGTGGTCCAGTCAGAGCTCTATAAACAGAATCACCTACTTTTTCCATTACATACAGGAACTTAATGACCTTTTTGAAAATATTAAAATTTAACACCAGTTAAATTTGTGTGTGCTACGATTGGTACAAAAGCTATTTTTGTGGGCTCTTTAATATAAAATAACTTTGTATTTTTTTCTGTTTTTGTTTTGTGGCAGAGGGAGATGTCAGCCCTTTCTTTTTATGTAGATGGGTTATTGCATGTGAAATGTTAACACTAGGTATGACTTGTCATCTGAAGAAGCTAGATGTATGGCAAGATATACAGTTTACTTAGGTCCCGTGCAAAATTGCTTGACTGTTTGGGTTTAATGACTTAAAATAATGTTCATGAAAGATATTTTCAATCTTTTTGCAAACATGGGAAAGCTGCCACTCCAAAGGGAATATAAAAGAGCATGATGGGTTAGTTTTGCAAATTACTTTCTAGTGCATTTTTCCTTAATGATAAGAAAAGAATGTTTTCAGCTTGTTTGAAAATTTGACAAGTGTTAATTAAGGGTTGGCATTATGAGCTGATTTGGAAGTGCAAGTTATCAGACAGGAAGAAAGATAAAAATGAAGTGGGGAAAACTAATGAATAACCTTGAGGGTGAAAGAAGCACCTTTATCTGATGCCATAGAATGAGGAAAGACAGTAAGGAGGATTTAAAAAAGGGTAGAGAGATGTTGATGAAATGGATTAGGAAATTCTCTTTGTGGTAGCATTCTGAACCAATGAATGAGATAGATACAAAATAAAGAAACTCTGGATTAAAGTGTTATCTTTGTAGATACATATATGGGAAAAAAGTGTGTCTAAAATCTACAGTGTTTTGCTCTTCAGTGTGTGATCTTACATGGATCATCTCTGAACATCTATTGCAAAATGTACATATACTCTTAGGTAGATGCATTGAATATTGCTGTGTCCTTTGTAGCAGGTAGCCTCCGCATGCATGAAAGAGTTGTACACCTTTAGGCTTTATTATGGAAATCCTGTGTAAGGATAAAAGATCATGTGGATTTTACTGTAGTACTTCATTTCTTTCATTTCCTACATATATTGTAATTTTTTTTGCCAGATATTTCAGTAGGAATGTTATGATGGCAAAATCTATTTAACTTGTTCTCCATATATAAAAGAAGTTTGAAAAAAACCTGAAGGATGGCTTCCTGAGTGTCAGGTTTGTGCTGCATTAGTCATGAAAAAGGTAGCTACATTTATTTGTAGCATCTTTAGTATTCAAGTGATCGTTCATTTTGCAGAGAAAGGTCTGCACTTCCAGTAATGTGTGGGTGACTTGTGCGTACCTCATTCACTAGTCAGAGAGATAGACTCCTACATTAATACATTTTATGACATTATGGCAGATCCTCTTTTCTTTGTTTTCTTTTTGTCTTTTTTTTTTCTTAGCAGGCTATATTTACAAATATGAAAAAAAAGTATTTTTCAGAATCCTTCAAATAATTGAGACGAATCAGTAATTGCTCACATGGAAGCAATTGGATACCGCAGAATATGAGAAGTGAGCAAATTGGATGCAAATGGCAAAGTATCCTGTTTCAAATATTTTCTGACCAGTTTACAGTGGTAACTGGCTCTTTACCTAATTAGTCTTATTTAAGAGAAAAAAAGTGTATTTGCATTTTTTTAAAAGGTTACTTTGAGTCAGACTAATTTTCTAGGGTGTCATATCTACTGGAATAGAGGTATCTATTAAGACACTTCAGTATGTCTTCATATCTTAAGAGAGGGTAGGGCCTGACTAAAACTGTAGGTACATATGATGCAAAACTCCCTTCACCCACAGAGAAAGGAAAACACACATTCTTAAATCAAAGGAGGAAAAATATAACTGTCAAGTAGGTATACTTTACCTGTAGGCTGATAAATTTTCATGTCACTTGCTAAAAAGCTATTTTAAGAAGATGGTAATATGATAAAATTATATGGTAGGAAGTTGATTAAAAAGATATCAACTAGTCATGGTTACATAAATAAAAGTGTTATTTGCACGTGTGTGTATTAACTTACTTTTATTACTGTGGTTTCCCAGGAAGTCTGAAGAAAATAAGCAGCCAACTACCTTCTGAAATTACAGACCAAATTAGTAGTTTTATATAGAAGTTTTTATTAATGTAGACAGTTTAATTAGAGGACAGCAATACTCAAGATAGTTAAAAATGAAACTTTTAGTTTTGCCTAGGCACTTTGTGCCTTGCCAGAGTTTGAGGTACCTGCAAAATTATTGTTGGCATGTAAATAAAAGCTGAAAAAACAGTATTTTCTAAAGTATCGAACACATCTGTTGAACTGCTACCTGTTGCAAAAGCTAGAAATTATTCAGTGAAAGGTATAAACCTTAGAGCAGGTTATGCTGAAGTAAATGAGTGTAAACAGGCAGAACTCGAGGTATTCTGTGCCAAGTGCATAGGTGCAGGCAGTAACGTCACAAGAAAGTTTATTGAGGGGGAGGCTATGTCAGACTTAGCTCAGGGCGTTTGAGTAGGTGTGCAGAATAGCTTGCAATCCAGAAGCAAACATTCGTGCTTTCCCCTCATAGCTGTTTTACGTTCCTCTGTTTCTAATGCCACTTTGCTATAGAAGCCAGGATGAAGGCAGAGTTCATAAAACCATGCACAATGAAAAGAGCAAAGCAAACTGTCAGCCGTTTCTGCCCAATGCAGGCATCAAACAGCTCATTTTCCTAGCTGACGACAATTGTCCCAGAGCCTAAATAATACTCCTTGCTTGTAGGCCTTGCAGTGCACATGCTCTGAATTCTTGCTCTTTCAACATAAACAAAGGACTGAACTGCAAAATGGGGAAGCATTTGCTTAGGAAAACCTGCATGACACTGTTCTGTAGGTATAATAATCTTATCTTTAAAATATCTTAAATAATCTTTAATTTTGGAATTAAAGTATAACCTTAGAAGTCTAAGGGGAGATCAAACTGTTGATATATATGTGCATTTGCATAACTGCACAAACAGATATAGGTTATGCCCAGACATAAATTGCTGCAAACAGCATAGCTAATAAGTTTTGCAGGTTGACAGACTGAAACAGTATATTTTTTAATCTCATGCAGAAGTGTAATGAAGGCTTTTAGGCTGTCCTCAGTGGAAAGGGCCATTTGTGTCAGCTTAGACCGGCACGAAGTCTAAGCTTTAAACTCCCCAAGGCTTTGATTTATTGGTTTCAGTTCAGTGTTTTGGTGTCAATGTTGGCAAGCGTTTATATATTACATTGAGAAGATAAATCATCTCTCCATTCAATTTGCCCAAGTATTTAAACATAAAATTGATGTGGGAGAGTGCTACATCTATGCAGTCTGATGTATTTGAAAATGGAATCCTTTCTGGTTTAGTTTCGTAAAACGGAACACCATAAAATTAGCAGTGCTTATGCATAAAGGAAAAAGAGGTGAAAATCTGAACTTAAATGGATTTTAGAGGCATACTAAAGTCAAATTGAATATATTATACATTTCAGGGTTTTTTTTAGCTATTTAATTGATTTTGAAAAGAACATGTGAAAACTCATGCTTTAAAAAATCATAAAATGTATTTTAACTCTTTGCTTTAGAGCCAGTAGAGTGAAGAGATAGTGAGGAGATAGGCTGGAATTAATGCAAAAAAAAAAAAAAAAAAAGGCTAAACATGTATTTTATACAACAATATGTAGTAAAAGGTTGGATTGCATTCTAGGTCATGATAGACCTTTCTAGTTTTCTGTAACATGAAGTAGATGAACTTACTAATAACATTCACAACTGAAAATAAAGAGAACTTCTGGAAGGAAGGATAAAAGCATAGGGAATTGAAATGAATGTTCACAATACCAGTCTAGCCAAAAAGGTAATTCTCCACTGTAGGCTGGGGAGAGAACTGTGAATAACTTGTTTACAATGTTGCAGCCTGAAGTAGGATTACAAACCAGACTTTTACAGCATGCTGTATGAAGGCTACAAACATGTGAAATAGGCTATATATTCATAAATGCCTCACAAAAATCCCATTTTGAACAGCTTATTATAAGTTTGCACAAGAATGGCCAAGTAAAATGGAAGGTCAGATGAAGTAACATTTTAGTAATGAATAAAATTTTAGATGTTTGTAGAATTCAGAGTGAATAATTTCTCCCTATGCAGAATCCAAGTCTTACTTTGGGTTAAGAAGTAATTGCACTTGAGGGATAAACTGCTTCAGGTGTTCTATGGGGTAAGAGCTTGAAAACAAGATGTTATTTTGGAGTAGTTAATGTGATGTAAACCCTACATGTTAGTTAAATTTCCAGTAACTAGTTGATATAGTTTTATCCAGTATTTAAATATAGTTTTATCCAACATCTAAATACTAGATATTTAGTCTTTGGATACTTAGGGATAATTCTATATGGCAGTAGTCATATATAAAAAAAGGCCAAGATTTTGGTAATTTTGCAGTTACCTGTTTTTGGAGTTAATTCTCAGTATAGTGAATCTTCACATATACAATATGTGGATAGACAGGCTTGTCAGGAAATTTTGGAATGTGTCCTCTCTGTTGCTATATGATGTTTCTGTCAATATAAGATTTTGATGTATTTATATGTATGTAATCTGAATATCCATGTTCTTGTGTGATTTTGGTGATTAATTACATATGGATAAAAAGACCATCAACAGAGGTTATAGAAAAAAATAAATGAATATACAAATATAATTATTTTGTGTTAATACTAAGGTTCATTGCACAACTTTCATTATTTTCATCTGTATGAAGAAGCAATATTTTTTTCTCTGTGTATTGTACACTCAGTAATACTCTGTAATGAAACACTATGTATCTTGAGATAAGTGATGTATTTTAATTGTGACCATGACTTCTGAATTAAAATGAACCATACGCATCTACACGAAAAAATAAAGGTGTTATAATAAGGCAACTTAAATAAAATACAAAGTGTTTCATTTGAAATAAAAAGTACACGGAGTACTTTACCAAAAATGTAGATTTTAAAAATGGAAAAGTTCTATACTGATGCTAGACAAAGCCTAGTGGAAGTAGTTTATTATTACTTGAACACATTCAGGCTTAAACTGTTAATTACCTTTACTATTCATCTTCATTTACATCTTAATGCATCTAAATAGCAAGGTTATATATAGTAATATGTCTACTATCGTTTACGGTGAAGAATTTATTTTCTGCATAAACAACAGTTCTGCAGGATTTGGTTTTAGAACAACATACACAGCAGATCCTTGTAGTTATCAGTTGTACTGATTGAAAACTAGTTTGAAGTCTGATGCATGCATAAAATGAATTTCTTGTAAACTGGGCAACTATTAAGATCTAATATATTCTTTGCATTGATATTAGGTGTTCCTTCCTTAAAAATGCTTTAGATGAAATGATGAATGGCCAGTTTCATAATCCATGTATTTTGCCTTCTGACCTCTATCTTGGTTTATTATCGTAAGTCCTGAACTCGGTCACTTCTTAATTCATCACTGAGTTACCAATAATTTACCTGTAGTTGGATAATCCAAACCACCTTGATTATAAGATAAAATTTCTGGCTTGACGAATGTTTTTTAGAGAGGTTAATGTAGCCCCTTTATAAAATAAAAAATATATTGCTATCCAAATGTTCATTCTATTTTGTTATTTTATCATGTGACATATTCTCTACGATACGCACAAAAAATAGCTTATGTGCTTGAAGTGAAAACCACTGTTTACCATGTTTTACTGGTAGTTTTGGCAAGTGAAGCCATAATGAATCCTGTGACTTATTTGGAATAGTGTATGGAATGAAAATACATTACTCAGTGGAATACATTTCAGTGCTTTGCTTTTCGTAAAATCGAATTATCACATTATTCAATAAATAAAGTCAGTACATCTCCCATGAAAAGCTTTCTGAAATGCTTTCTGGGCTTCCAATTACAGACAGCTATACTAGAGGTTACTTTTTTAACTAGCTTAAGTACTGTTCTGCCAGGTTAGGTAATTTGAGCAGCTAATATGTATTGTATCTTGATTCTGACATCTTGTAGCAAAGTATAAAATAAAAGTGTAAAATACTAAACTCTGAAATGAGAGACAGCTTTTTTATATATATAGGCTTTTTTATACCTCTCATCAAATTATTTCTGTGTTGGAAGCTCCATGTAGTAGAATATTTGTGAAATTTAATATTAAGTGTCTTTAGAAAGATCCTGATAAAATTGTTTGTAATGACAGAAGTCTGTAGAATACAGACAGGATTACACCATGTTTTTTTCTTACTCTAAGAACTATGTGCAGTTCTGAAAAAGGCAACCTATTGTATGACTCATATTTCCTTAAGCATTCAAGACCATATGTTTCCCTAGAGAACAGAGGGTTTTCTAAATGCAGGATTCTATCTGATGGGAATAAGAACACAGAATTGTAATTTGTACTTCAGGTTAATTTAAGATAATGCTTTTATTGTAGTACAATGTAGAAACCCTAGTACTTAGAGGTTGAGATATTTTGGAATGGATAGCTAAAGTTATGTTAACTATACACTATATAAATTTAATATAATTTCACTTGCAGGCAATTATTCTTCTTAAGTGAAATTAAGACTGCTATGTTACAAACTTTTAGCTATGGTTTAACCGCTCAGAGAAAATTCTCATGTGTGAGTTATTGCTATAATTTATATATCATTTTCCAAAGGATATTCAGAATAGCTTGGTTGGCACTTAAAGATACATATTTAGCATCTTGATTTCCATTGCTATATTTCTATATTTAATGTTCACTTTAAATGAGAATTTTAAGTGTGGATATCACAAAAAATGTGTTTTGTTTTTAAATTCCTTGAACTACTTGTCTTAGAACTGTATGATGTTGTGATTTAGTAAGTTTATGTAGTATATCACTGAATACGGCCCGTCTACAGGTATTGCTTAAAAATAATTTTCTTCGGAAATTCTTGAATGCCGATATTCCTAGAGAGGTTTCCTAGTGATATTGTTGACTTGATGTACAGAGCGTATGGAGATTAAAAAAAAAAAAATCCTAGGCAGATAAAAATTTGTGAATGACACTGAAGTCATGAAAAAAAGCTATTAAGACAGCAGGATCCTACAAAGTAATCTAGAATGCAGTAAAATGACAAATAAGCTTAAAAGGGATAAAATGCAAAAAGTCAAGACTATAGGTAACAGATATATGTAGAATATGAAAGATTATTTTGAGACTCTCCTTGCTGGCAAGCTGGAATTGTGGTGAGTAATTATGTGAGTTCTAGTTCCCTGGGACACTACAAGTTTTTCCATACTGGCTATAGAACATTTTAATTTTGTCTTCGCTAGAGGAAAATCACCAAGCAGCTGTAATATTTAAGTGTTGTCATAATGGTAATCTAGTTAAACCTATGCTGTAATTACTCATTATTAAAGAACCATTATCAAGACATCTCTAGGGATAAACTTTCTTTTACTTTTAAGAATACATTTGGATTTTTTTTTGGTCCAATATCTTTGGTAAAGATATTGGATAAAATTGTGCAGTTTGTTCTGTTTTGCTATGCATATACTGAAACTTTCAGAAGAGAATAGAGTCAATTCTAATGCGTGCTATGGAAAATAAAGATAGGAAGATATTGTTTGGCTTTTAAATTGTTGCTTTGAGAAAGGATAGATCATGTCGTAGCCTCTCCCCCCGACCTTTTTTTGTTTGTTTGTTTTGGGGACAATACACTTACCATGAAAAAAAAACTATGTGTGGGGAGAAATAATTAATTTTAGGTGTAGGATTAATTTTGTTGAAGTTTTTATTCTAAAACATTGTGTTCAGTCTGCCATTTATTTAATGGGAACTGGATTGAAATGCACATCATTATCAATTGAAATTATAGTTTATCATTGTCATATATAAATATAACCTTAGCAGAAATATTGTAACAAAAACACGATCACATTTCCCCAGCCGCTGTTTACTAGCATCCAGAACACTTTTTTTCTATAATATCCTGTTGTGCATTGTATCATTTCATTTTTCTTTAACTGTAATTATTTTCCAGACTACCTAAGAGCCCAGAACACTTAATATCAAAATTATTACTTACCATAACTGCCAAAATTTATTTATTTTTTCTCACTATTAGAAAGAAAACGACAAGGCTGACCATTTGGTGACTTTCTCACCAAATGAGAAAGCTGACCATCAGCTGACCCCTCAAAACGTGGGTCTTCTGGTGAACAGTATGGGTGTCCTGGTTACCAAAGACACTGAAAAAGCAGAATTACTGAATGCCCTCTTCTGTTCAGTGTTTACCAATGGCAGTCCTCTGGAATCCCAGACCCTAGAAACCAGAGAAGGTGCCTGGAGAGATGAAGACTTGCTCTGGGTAGAGGAAGATTGGGTCAGAGAGCTCTTAGGGGAACTTGACATCCACAAATCTATGGGCCCTGATGGGATGCACCCGAGAGTGCTACTGGAGCTGGCAGATGTTATTGCTAAGCCACTGTCTATCGTCTTCAAAAGGTCCTGGAGAACGGGGAAGGTGCCAGAAGACTGGAAGAAACCTAGTGTCACGCCAGTCTTCAAAAATGGCAAGAAGGAGGACCGAGGCAACTACAGGCCAGTCAGCCTCACCTCCATCCCTGGAAAAATCATGGAGCAACTCATCCTGGCTGTTGTCACCAAACATGTGGAGGATAAGAAGGTGCTCAGGACTAGTGAGAATGAATTCACCAATGGGAAATCATGCTTGACTAACCTGATAGCCTTCTATGATTGAATAGATAAGGGGAGAGTGGTGGATGTCGTCTGTCTGGATTTCAGCAAGGCTTTTGACACCATCTCTCACAGCATCCTCCTGGGCAAGCTCTGGCAGTGTGGGTTACATCACTGGACACTGAAGTGAATTAGCAAGTGGCTGGATGGCAGAGCTCAGAGGTTGTTGATCAGCGGTGCCGAGTCTAGTTGGAGGTCTGTAGCTACCGGGGTCCCCCAGGGGTCAGTCCTTGGTCCTGTCCTGTTCAATTTATTCATCAGTGACCTGGATGAAGGCACAGAGTGCTCCCTCAGCAAGTTTGCTGATGATACCTGTGGAAGAAGTGTTTGTGGAAGAATTGTTTGAAAGCAGGAACTGAGAGGAAAACTACGGCCTAACACAGCTCTGGCATTACAGAGGCCTGCTTGGGGTGCTACACAGTTGCCACTTCCAGGCTGGTTGGTATGCACGGACTCTGCTCCTCCAGGGTTCCCTGGGCAACGCAATCTGCCCTCCTCGCAGCTGCGAAAGGGAGTAACGGAGGATGGAGCAGGGTGAAGGCACCGCGGCCAAACTCTGTTGCACTCCCTGTGCTGGGCTGCTGATAAGCCGCACAGTGGCTGTCTAATGAGAGATATACGATAACAAGTCCAGTGCTGAGCCAGCAAAAGTGACAAATGATGAACTTTGCTTGAACTTTGCTCATTATAATGTGAAAACCATACCTCCATCCCAAAAGTTACCCGCCTCTGAGGTACGACCACCCCTCACTGAGCATGCGCTCTAGATTTTCGGTTGACTGTACCTTTAAATGAAAGCGAGAAACTTTTTCACCAATCAATAACAATATTAAGTATGACTCTAGTCACTCAAGCTCCACCTGAATGTAAAGAAAAGTATAAAAGGTGAACTAAGGATGAAAAGTCTAGAGGGAAGAAACCATCGTAACTCTTGGGTCAGTCAACAGGCTGAGCCCCCTTCCCTCCCCTCAGGTCGGGACGCTGCCTGAGGAGACTAAGAAATGGGAAAGAGAAGAAACCATCGTAACTCCTGGGTCAGTCGACACGCTGATCCCCCTTCCCTCCCCTCGCGCTGGGACGCTGCCTGAAGAGACTAAGAAGTGAGAGGGAAGAATCCATCATAAATTCTGGATCAGTTGATGCGCTGATCCCCCTTTCCTCCCTTTGCGTCAGGATGCCGCCTGAGGAGACTCGAGACTGAGAGCCCTCTCCCATCTTCTGGGGTGAGTGATGATTGCACATTTGTACATCAGAGCTAGCTAAAAACCCCACGCTCTAGTAGAGAATTTCCTGTACTGACATCCGAAACCTGCTTTGTAAATGTTGCATTTGAATAAATCAGACTGTTTGTGAACTCGACTACTTGTTTGGGGGGAGGCGATCGGACCTACAGTTGACAGACTGTTCGTGAATCCGATACTGCCAGAGTCGAGCTTATAGTTGATTACGCTATTTGGGAACTCGATTCGCTCCTAGGAAGGTGATCAGACCTACGGTCCACGGACTGTTCGTGAATCCGATACTGCCAGGGTCGAGCTTATAGTGGATCACACTATTTGGGAACTCGATTCACTCCTAGGAAGGCGATCGGACCTACAGTCCACAGACTGTTTGTGAATCCGATACTTTTTGATATCTCCTTCCCGTCCCCCCCCCCCCCGCCACCACTACGGCTTTCAAACTGCAACATTTTCAACACAATACCAAACTGGGAGGAGTAGCTGATACCCCAGAGGGCTGCGCTGCCATCCAGAGGGACCTGGACAGACTGGACAACTGGGCGGTGAAAAACCTCATGCAATTCAACAAGGCCAAGTGCAAGGTCCTGAACCTGAAGAGAAATAACCCCAGATATCAGTACAGGCTGGGGACCGACCTTGTGGAGAGCAGCTCTGCAGAGAAGGACCTGGGTATCCTGGTGGAGGACAAGTTGACCATGAGGCAGCAGTGTGCCCTCGTGGCCAAGAAGGCCAATGGGATCCTGGGGTGCGTTAAGAAGAGCGTCTCTAACAGGTCGATGGAGGTGATCCTGCCCCTCTACTCAGCCCTGGTGAGGCCGCATCTGGAGTATTGTGTCCAGTTCTGGGCTCCACAGTATAAGAGGGATGTGGAGCTGCTGGAGAGAGTCCAGCGCAGGGCCACAAGGATGATCAGGGGCCTGAAACATCTGCCCTATGAGGAGAGACTGAGGGAGCTGGGCCTGTTCAGCCTGGAGAAGGCTGAGAGGAGACCTGATTGCTATATATGAGTACCTCAAGGGAGAGTGTGAGGAGGATGGGGCCGACCTCTTCGCTGGTGGCCACTGATAGAACTAGAAGAAATGGCCACAAACTGAAGCACCAAAAGTTCCACAGGAACTTAAGGAAATTTTTTTTAACAGTGAGGGTGACAGAGCACTGGAACAGGCTGCCCAGAGAGGTTGTGGAGTCTCCTTCTCTGGAGATCTTCAAAACCTGCTTGGACGCAGTCCTGTGCCACGTGCTCTAGGTGACCCTGCGTGTGCAGCGGGGTTGGACTAGATGATCTCTAGAGCTTCCTTCCAACCTTAATGATTCTATGATTCTATGATTTATGTGAAGAGGGGAAAAGGAACATTCCATTTTTGTCTATTCTCTCATTTTTTTTTTACTGTCTTTATGACATTTTAGTGATGATTTGCCAGAATCTTTGGAAAATATGGGCAGCAGGATCACCTGCCCTCCAATTTAATGTTAGTAGTTTAAAGACTGATGATTTATATAATCAAAGAATCTCATTCTTGAAGTAAAGCTCACTTTATGATATAAATATGTTATAGCATTTGCAGATGTTTATAAAAAGTAAAATTTAAACATGTATTCAGAATTTTCAGAAATGCTACCGTTGGACCTTGCTGCTTCCTAATGTAGACATAACCTTAAATAATACTAAATAGCCTTAAATAACCCCTTTCCTTTTCCAGTTTCCCTTTCATGGGGAAATACTGCCACAAAGATGTTTTCTGCTTTCTTCTACCTTTTTTTTTCCAAGTTGGCCAGCTGATTAAGATTATGGCTTTAGCAATGTGAGGCAGATGACAGATTTTTCAAGAGAGGTCTAGCTGCTTTGGGCACCCAACTGAATTATCTGGTTTACATGTGTATTCAACAAACCTCCCTTCAGAACAACAGGAATACTGGTCATAGAATTATTTTGAATATATGGGATAAGTACTTGTTATACAGAATGTTATTGAAAATATTATTTGTCATAAAAAGCCTTACTTGTGTAATCATGTTGTGGGTAAACATCAATTTTCTTAAGGAAAGATTCACAAAACAAAAATACCTCCCCATATTCTATATGATTATATTCTACACTTTTGCTTGCTTTTTAAACACTTTTTATTTCTGCTAAAATGTTTATTACTTTCTGTAAGGGATGTCTGAATAGATGTATATATAAAAATAATTATTTTTATAATATAGAAATATAAAATCAATGATTTTTATAATTTTATAATTTTATTTTTATAATTATAATCTCATATAAAATAATTATTTTCATAAGATTTAAGCTTATTTCATTTTCTGAGAATTTAAACTGGTGTTAACAAATCTCCTCCAAGGCTTCTTTCATCTCTCTAGCCAATCTATGAATGTGCTTGTGTATGGAGAAATGGAACTTTATACAGTAAATTAATTTTATGCGTCTTATATTTTTAATTATGTGAAGAACATGTTAATCCTCAAAGATGTGCCTAACCCGCCAATATTCTGTGTAATTTATTTGGTTTCAATTTTGAAAATTAGCTCCTGGGATTGGTATGAAAATGTGTAAGTGTTGTAGCTGGAGACACTGTTATTTCAGTGTGGGGACTGAGGAGAAGTTAATAAACTTTGTGAAATGAACTTGTATAAGCTTGAGCAGTCTCACAGATAGTGATTGCTGTGTGCTAGAAAATTAAAAAGATCAAACAGACATTTTAGAATATCTTTCAAATGTGTTGTTTGGCAAAATAAATTCTTATGTGCACACAATTTCTCTTTTACATTTTATTTGTGATCTTTCGCAACTGCATAGTACTTAATAGAGTGTCGTCCTTATTGATTCAGCTAAGAGAAAAAGTTGCTTAATATTATATTGAAAAATATTTTATTGTACTTTTAGTATACTATATGTTGTTTGCCATAAGATATTTTTGATAGTTATGCTTAATTAGAATTATAGAGACACTTTTCAGAAATAACTTGAATATTGTTAAATATTAAACGATCTCCCCCTGCAAGTACTCTAAGTAGATTCTCTTGTTACAAAATACCCTGTTACAATCATGTTTTTCAAATTTTGTTGATAAAACTACTTGATTAACTTAATATAATAATTTGAACATTGTTGTTAGGGTAACTATATGCAGTTCAAAAGAAAAGACATTTGTTTAAATGATAATACTCAACTTGGGGATTGCTAACCTAAAAAAAGAAACCATTACATTACCTTTTTAACATTTAAATCACTCAGGCCAATAATTTTTTCTCAGGGTGATAGGCTAGTCTGCAGGCCTATATATTTTGATGGTGGGATGCTTATTTTCCTTTCTTCACTTATGTAGGATTAGCCTAAATATACAGTGGACCAAGCAGGTCAGCTCTCAGAAATTCACGAACTGCTTACTATGATAAGAAATAAAAAGACTCTGTTACCTCAGTTTGTGTGTTAAATGAAAAGAAAGAAAAATGAAAATTTGTTGTTTGTTTGTGGAAAGGTAATTACATTCCAGGGCAAGAATGGGAGGAAAAAAAAAAAAGATTTCTCTGACTTCTTGGTGGGATCAGATGGAGAGCTGACTTGAACACTACAGTGCTGTTGAGCACCTTTACAGCATATGGTCTGTGGACCTGTTTAGTTTTAATGTTCATGAAGCAATTCATTAGGTACATGATTCAAAGCTGAAAAAATCAATTAAAAGTCTTTCATTTATTCTGATAAGCTTTGGCTCTGTCTGTAATAGAGTTATCATATGTAACTTCAAGGGAGTATTACTTTCATTTCATAAATTATATTTTATTGCATAAGAAATAAGCAGAATTTTTTTAATTCCTTATAATTCTTATCTTTAGAAAAGGTAGTGAGGAAAATGAATTGGAGCCTTACAAAAGGTAATCCAAAATATATTTGAAAGCTGAAGTTTTCCTATAGTTTTTGTTGTTCTTTCAGTTTCTTTTCAGGAATTCCAGGTCCGTACAATAACCCCCATACAATTATTTTTTTCTAAGCTCTTCACTGGATGGGAAACTCTCGCTTGCTTTCTATCAGTGGGTGAATTTCAGTTGACTTGTATGAAGACAGTGGTCGATGTGGGTTGTAACACAGTTCTTTCCTTTTTATTGCTTTGACTGGCTTTCTGTGTTTATTTTATAATAAGTGAACAATTTAGATTATGTTTTCACATGAAAACAGAGCTCTCTTACTTGTCAAGGTAGGGCTTAAAATAGCTCTTTGCACATCTTCAATGCACAGCAGCTTTACTCCATTGTATATTTGAAATAAGTTGCTCCATGTTTCAATTTTATTAATATTAGGAAAGATGTATTCAACTTTGTCAAAGAACAAATAAAACTGATCTTTTTTAAGTAAGTGAGCCCCCTCTACTGTTAAACAGGAGTAAATGCTGTTGCATGTTACTGCGTTTTTCTTCATCTAGAACAAAGAGGAAGAATCAGAAGAGCTAGAGATTAAGCCAGTAGCCAAGATCTCTGAACCTTTTTGATTCTTCATAAACAAAGCATGAGGTTATCTTTGAAGATTAGGCAGGTCTTTGCTTTTCATTTTATATGTGTGGTCACAAGCTTTAGAATTTCAGGAAAAAATGAAAAGCCGCTGACAGGAGTCTGTGACCTTACTAAAGAAATGCTGTCAGTCAGATTTGTTTTCACGATTGGCAGTGTTTGTCACTTGTATAGCTTGCATGTTTTGGCTGAAAATCTTCACGCACACCACATCTTTTCCCCCTCAACTTCCATTTGTGTGAGATTACTCAGACATCAGCAATCTATTTAATTTTGTGTGGCCATACATTTGAATAGTGGCTGACTTTTACAGTAAAATTAAAGTTTTAAAAATTAATGTCATAATTAATGCCACAGAAAGTCATAGAGCCCTTTTTTTCCTGATGTCTGAAAGCAAAATGCTGGATTTATTTCCTGATAATAGTAATAAAAGTAAAGCTTCAGTTATTACTGATGAATATTAATGCTGTTTTATATAAGGAGGGGGAGCTGTTCTAGATCCATTTCATGGGTGTTCATCACTTTACGTTTATCATTTGGTGTTTAGTGAGAGCACATAAGATCCTCTCATGGGTACTAATAAAAGGTTTTCCTATAACATGTTTTATTTATACGGGCAATTTTCTTTTCTCTGGACAAAAGTTCAGATCCAGTACAGGCTACTTTGCCAGATGTATGTCAGTTCCTTTGCATGATTCAGATTGTAGGTTAAAAAAAACCAAAATGAGTATGTGAAAGGCAGTCTTTGCCATATGCTAAGAGAAAAATTTATCTCCCTGATCTGTCATCTTTCCTCTTTTAAGCAGGAAAACCTAAGAACTTCTTGATAAAGCATGGGAAATATATTTTTACTGTATTATATATCCCACTGTTAGAAATGTGAATTTTTTTTTCTTAATTCTAACTTGAGCCAAAACAAAGCACAATATTCTGACCATTTATGACAAGATAATAGAATTTCAGTTACCATACACTTAGTGCTGCTGAAGACAGGAAATATGTGAGAGTCTGAGGCAGTAGAGTTTGAAGTGCATTCAAAAGATGTTTAAATTATATTTCTCTATTTTTTCATTTAAAGATCTTTTCAAAGGTCAGACTTCTTTCCTGCTGTGCAGTGCTCTCTTGGATGGCAGTTATGGGAGGGGAAAACAGATTTTTAAAAAGCTTTAGCTTAAAGTGGTGTTTTGGAGATAATGTAGCATAATCATTCAGTTTTTAAAAGACTTCTGTTTCCTCAAAAATGATTGCATTATTGTTTTTGTTTTTCATCCCAACCAGCCTGTTCCATGCCAACAAAGATACTATTGTTTTCTCCCTTGAACTAATTTCCTTTCATTGCTATTCAGGTCCAGATTGATTTTTAAAACTATTCTCAAGCCGTTCAGAATTGAAAATGACTAAAAAGTGCCTTTGTAAGAACCAGGGTTTGCAATAACTTTGTTGGGAGCTGAAGTTTTGTCACTATAGATTTCAACATGCTCTTCCAAAAATCTACATTTGCTTATCTTCCTTGTTCTTTCTTTCTCTCGTAGTATTTCAACATATTTGATCTTTCAGACTTACAATGTTGTGGTCATATTTTTTCTCAAAACTGTGTTCTCAAATTCTGCCACTTTTCTTCAAAGCATGGGCCTAAATTATTTAGTCTCACTTTCTGACTTTATAAGCACAATTCATATTTATTGTAATGTCTTCCCTAATCTTTTGCAGTCCCCTTTCTTTTGGTCTGACCATTTTTCTATCTACTGTAAAACGCAAAACACTGTTGTTGAATAAGTTTAATTTTGTTGTTCCACCAAACTTTTCCATTTTGTTCCTAAAACGTGTTATTGAGTGCAATTGCTTAACTTTACTTGAAGTTGAAAGTTTACTTGAAAATTCAGATTTCTTATCTCCAAATCTAGGGGCATTTTCCATTTCAGAAATTCCTTTTTGATAGCTTTGACCTCTTACAAGTTATCAAGTATTTTTACAAGTGATCATGTACTTTATCTATTACTTGCCTGAGCACTGTTTTCTTCTAACAGCATTCCCACTCTCTTGCCTCCCCCTTCCATCCCTTCCTCCATCCATTCACTCCATAAGAACAGTTGTTTGTGGTCAGACCAACAGTTCATCAAGCCCAGTATTTCGTTTCTGGTTGTGGCCATAAGCAAGTGTTGCAAAGAGCAGCACAAGCATATATGATGTGTCTACTAAGTACTCATCCTTCAGCTCATGCACTTGCTGAGCTGGCTGTGGTTTTGCTCCAGTTAACAACATGGAATGGATTTCTCTCCATGATCTTGCTTAGAGTCCCCTTAAACTCCTGTAAACTTTGGAAATCTACACCAACTCTTAGCAAGAAGTTCCATGGTTTTACTATTTATTATATGAAGAACTAAGTTGTTTATCAGTGAACTTCATGGGATAGGTTTGTTAGTTTGTTTTCCTTATGTGCAATCGGAATTTCCTATGTTCCAACTTGTAGCCATTCCCTCTTTACCTATCCTTGTGCTCCCATCTGGCTCCATCCTCCTATTATGTACCTGCAGACAGAAGTAAGATCTCTGCTTGGCCTTCTGTTCTTAAGGCTGAACAAGCCTCACTTTCCTAGCCTCATTTAAGTGGCCCTTTGCTGCACTCATTGCAGTAAATCACTATCCTTCCTATTCCAGGAAGCCCAAAATTGGTCGCTATATTCCCTGTGTGGTCTCAACTTGCCGGCTCCATTCTCATTAGTATGGCCTGGTATGTGTTTGACTTTGCTGGAAGGCCATACTGCCAAAACATATTTGATTTGTTGCCCACTGGAACCCCGAAAGTCTTTATAGCTCAACAATTGCCCCCGTTGCACGGGGTTATTCTATCCAAGATACAAGACTTTCCATTTACTTTTTTGTAAGCTTCATGACATTTCTGTCCACTCAATTTTCCAAGCCTGTGTATGTCCTTCTGAGTAGCAGCCCTGCTCTCCAGTTTATCAGCTGTAACCTCCACACCCCACCATGAGTACAGTGTTATCACAGAAATGGCACTCTTCCACAAAAGGAAAAGACTCAAATTTAGCAGAAACTTGGAGGTGCAAGGGAAAAGGACGTAGTCAGATACAATGTGTATAAGCACCAAAAGGAAACTTCATGTACCATGGGACATGAAGTACCTTCCTCTTTCCTCCCCATTCTGGAATCCTACGTGCCATAGGTACCAGACTGGCTTCCCTCTGCTGCTGTAGAGCATTTATTCTGCACCCAGAAGAGCTCAGCCAGAACTGTGTTTCTGAGTGTAGCCTACTACCTGCCAAAGCCACAGAGAATGCTGAACACACACCTTGCTTCCCAGTATGGTGTGTATAATCAGGCACCAAATCATCACCTCTGTTGGGAATATACCCACTTTGGTCTTTCAGACAGAAAGTACCAACCACACATTTTTTTTTTACTGACCTGTGCTTACATGCATATATGATTTAACGGAGATGAAGCATTGCTGATCATGTTGGAGATGATATAGTTTAATTAACTGTACTTGGCTAAGAATCTGCAATTTCCAGTGATTTGGGACTACCTTGCAGCTCTCTGTGTGTAATTTTACTCTTTTAGGATTTGATTTTTTTTCAGTAAACACTGCCACTCTTCCTTAGAACATATTGAGCAAAACTTGCCAGCTATAATTTCTACTTTGCTTCCTCCTCTCCAAATCATGGATTTGGTTTTAATCATTTGCAGTCTCTCTTGTTCCAGGCACTGGGCTTGCAGCTGCGCCTCTCTCCATCCAGGCTGCAGGTTGTAATTTCTAACTATGTTCAGATGGCAAAAATTAACAGGGAAAACAGCAGCTGCAGCGTGGAAAATTGGAGCAGGGATGAGGCTGAAATTAACCCAAAATTAGGAGTAGAAAGTTTAAGAGAGAGGGAGCGGGCTTGGTAATGAAGTGTGCGAATGTATGAGGGACAAGAGCAAAGAGCCTGGGATTGACTGGAAAGTATGACCATGTGCAGCTGTCCGTCATCAAAACCAACCACCATTTTAACTGTTGGCTTTCCAGAAAATAAAGTATAAAATCCTTCAAAGCTGAACAATAACTCTAAGATGTAGGTTTTCCTATAGCAGTGAGGACATTTGCAGATCAATCTTATAGGTATGTATTACTTCTTGCAGTTTTGGACTTGAAAATTGTAAAACTGTTCTGTTTACATCCTTCAAGCTTAATAGCTTGAAAACCTCAAGAGAGGTTTTCTTGATGTCCTGTCTTCTGTCTATTAGTCGTTTGACACTCCTCAGGTATAAGATGATTGTGTCTCTTTCCAAAATCCTCTGTCACTTCTGTTCAGCTCACTAATGAGCTTCTATTACACTGCAAGAGTTTAGCACCTGGCTTTGATAGATGAAATTAATACCTTTCTTTTAGATTTCTCACAGTATAATCTTCTGTTTCTCCCTCTCATATTTGGGAAAAACTACCTTTAGAACATCAACAGATATATTTCATATTTATTTATTGTTCTTGAAATCCTATTTCAAGCTTTCCTGATCTGCCTTGTGTTCAAAATCTTAATATATCACTACTGCGTGTAAATCATTGCCTTGTGTGATGGCAGTTTTTGTTTTCTCCTTGCTTTACCTTCTCTGTTCTCTGTAATATCTTTAAATTTTGAGCTTGTGGATGCTTTTGATTTGGTAATTGTGTGAAATATGGCCAAGTGGGGCTGTGGTTTTACACTGTGGGTCAAAAGAGCTGCAGGAGAGTAGTTTTTTTTTTTTTTAATTTAAATAATAGTTCGATCAGCTTGTGATTACTGAAATCAAATTAGTCTGCAGTGGGTCATTCTGTGCGTTATATAACATGTGTGTTACAATTAATGAATTGTGAAAACCCCAGTTTTTCGACAGTCTGCTTGCTTTTTTAACTGTAAATCTGTAGTTATTCTTGGTGCCCACTAGAGGGGGAATTTCTACTTGTATTTCCCAAAATGTTTCCATATGTCCAGTTTGGTAAATTCTGAGCTTTTTCCTACTGTAAGCTTCGTAGCTTGCTTCGGCTTCATTTACAGATGACTGTAATCGATTTTAATATATTTGTTTAGCACTTATAGATCATTATATTTGCTGAATATTAACAAAACTCTGGATTTGGTTTCTCAAGTACTACTGAAAAATTAAAATTATTACTGCTGTTTTTTTACTCTTTCTTGATGTTCCTCTGTTATGTAGTAGCTATAGTTCTGGTATTAAATTCTAAGCAATGCAAAATTAAAACACAAAAATGCCCCAAAACAACATTCCTTGATGCATAGATATTACAGTTTGATGATATAATAGATTGATAAAGAAACTAAAAAGAGAATATAAGGTTACAGTAAGTATTGTTTTCAGTAGTCTGGTTTGTCAGGTTGCTAAAGTTAATGCAAAGGAGAATTTGGAGGTAGATAATTAGATATAGTTTGCAGATTTTTGTAGGCAGCTGCTCCTGGAAGAATGACTATAGTCAGAGAAGAATTTGGACAGTGAAGGCAGGCAGTCTCAATGGCAATAGAGAGCACTAGAAAAGAATCATTTTCTGGGTCGCTCACTGTGTTGTGGTGCCCTACTCAATTATCCGCCCTCCCTCTCTCATGCTCTTTTGCTGATGCAGACTGTTTTCATGAAGGCCAGGGAAAAGGATGGATGATGATGATTTTCCAGATGGGAGATGTGTCTGTGTGGATGGATGAGGTTGTGGCATCATTGTATAGCTTTGAAAATTGTAGAGGGAATAAGTAGCATATAAATGATGTTTACAGAAGATACTATATAACTAAAGAAAATGTGGAAAGGCACATAAACACTGGTAGAAACGATGCTTACAGAGTCAGCTGGTGATCTTAAAGCTAGTAATGTTAGTGGCCATTAACAAGTTTTATCATCCCCTGCTACTTTCTCAGGCAACCCTGGTATTTTTTTTCGGCTGTAAAAGGAAGTGTTTTACTTATCTGGTTCCATTAGATGCAGACACATTTCCTCAGGCAGGTTCCAGATATGCCAGACTTCATAAATGCGCCTTCAGTGTCATGTTCTGTCAGATCTCCAGCATCTTCTTCCTACTAGCTGTAAACTTAGCAGTTACTGATTGTGTGGGCTCAATTTGTACCCTCTTGTAATACACACATGATGCAACAGCCTTCAGCTGTGATCATAACTGCCAGATTTACAGTACCCAAGGTTTTGAAAGATTGCTTTGGAATATCAAGAACCCCCTTCCATTTTTAACTCAATGCAGTATTTCAGTGATTAGGTGTTCACTAGTCTAGTTATTTTTGTGCCACGTGCTCTAGGTGACCCTGTGTGTGCAGGGGGTTTGGGCTAGATGACCTCTAGAGGTCCCTTCCAACCTTAAGCATTCTGTGATTCTATGATTCTATTCCTGTTGTCTTTTTTGTACAGATGTCCTGCTTAGAAGCATAGAGCAGGCATGGCAGCATCAGATTGTTCATGTGATTTTAATTCAATAGACAAATGCAGATTTATTTAGAAACTCTTTTTCTGAACATTTCTCATTGGAAAGGAATCTTAGAAGTACATCCATCCGTAAAAAATATTTTGGATTGAAATAATTTGTTTGCAAAACAACTACAAAACAATTAGTGGATTTGGTTTCTACATATAGGTAGGATATAGTCAACAGAGCCTTGGGAACCCTTCCAAGACTGCTTGGAAACAGAGCAGTGTAACACTGCCAGCCTGCAAACTGAAGGAGGCAGACCGCCTCCTGGCTTGCTACTTACTTCCCAGCAGAATTTTCAGTATGTTTCTATGGAACATTGTCTTTTTTATTTTATTTTTTTTTTAAACTAAAGTTGCTAACGTTATTTTGAATGTATTACCATCTGCTTTTTGTATGTGTGAGTGTTATTAATCAATAATATTTAGCCACAAAAGGATGATGGTGTCTACATTTGAAGTCTGACAAAGAAAAATAAAAAGAGGTACACGCCAAAGAATAAGAGTTCTCCCAGAAATGTGTAAAATCTACTTATGGCACTTGTTTAAGTACGCTATGATAACACTCACCTTCCCGGGATTCCGCATGGTGCAAGGAAGGAATGTGTTTTGACTGCTGAAGGATTTTCTTCTCATAGTCCTACAGATTTGATTGCTTATTCTTAGGGTAATTTTTATCCTGGAAAGATACAATTCAGCATACTATTTTTTTTTTTCTTTCTCTTTAAATTTCTGTATTCTGTTAACAGCACAGTATCAATTTGTGCCTTGAAAATTCACTATAGACATGATTTTATAATGGTTTGATACACGTCACTTCGTCCATTTATATACCTCTTTAAAAACCATTCGAATTTACGCTATAATAATAGTAATTATCCGCACTGCTGTAGATGTCAAGAACTGCAGTCCCGAGCAGGGGCTGGAGTGGCTGTGGGGACAGAAGTGCTGGATCCAGGGCCTACCTGGTGTATCCAGCAGCAGGTAACAAGGTTGCTGACAGGTCTGGAGCCCCTCCAGGGACCATAAGGTGGGAGAGCAGGATGCAGGACCGACTGGCCCCATCCCCAGCCCCGTCCCCAACACCCCATTTGGCCAGTGTGGCCATTGCTGGAGATCTGTTCTTCACTGGGGCCCAGGACCTCTTTGTGTCTTTGGGTCCCTGCAAGCTGCAGGGGCACACCACTTGTAAAATGCTTTCTTTTCAGGCAGTATAATAAAACTCAGAAAAGTAAATCTTTCTACAGAAAATTTAGTTAGTTCTCATTAAGCTGCCTTAGTCAGAAAAAGTAATATAACCTCAAGAAGTTGTCTCATTTTTAGTGTTTTTCCCCTTGTTTTTAGAGTCTAGGTATAAATAGACCCAATATTATATTATGCTTTATACAAATTTCTTGACATTATCTAATTATCTGAAATCTAATAAGAAGAATAAACATTGTCAAAACAAGCAGCGAGCACCAGAATTGTAAAACCACAAAATGCTGTGTTCCTTCATGGACTGCATTTGGACTCTAAGCTAATGGATTTCATGTTTTACATTCATGTTTAAATCCTAACTTTTTTACTTAATGATAAAAAACGTATTGGTGCACTGTTTCGTGTGTGCTTTGTTAACATTAAAGAGTAAATCCTACCTAAGCTGAAAGGACATCTTAAGATTTAGCTCTGAATTTTGGATGTGTAACTCAAATGTTTGAAATAACTTTTTTGTCATCTTTTTTGTTTTTTTGTTATCTTGCTTTGAGATCAGTCATTAATCCAGGGGTGTTAATATAATACAAATGTCTATATTCTATAAAGATCTGACATTTTTTCTTGCCTCTTTGAAAACCTCAGCTTTTATAAATAAAAAAGGGACAATGTTTTATCTGAGAAGCAGATTTCAAACATTAAATTCTTCAAAAATAGAGGTGTCTTTCATAATTGATGATGAAGTGCTGATACTGATGTGTATAATTCTGAATTAGGGAAGAACTACTTCTGTTTTTTTCTGTTGTTGTTGCTGTTTTTTTTTTTCCTGCAGGGTGTAACAGTGGGCTGGTGGTTTATTCTATTATTTCATTGTCCTATTTCAATATGAAATTAGTTACTTAAGCATCCTCTCCAGAACATGTTAAATCTCATTAATTTGAGTACATCCATGCACATGACTAGAGATCTGACAAATCAAGCTTTTGACGAAGTTTTGAGTGAAAACTGCTTTTAATATATTTTCATTTTTGCAATTTAGAAATTGTTTCTGTACCCATTTGTGCCACTGAGGCACGAAACTTCAGTATATAGTACTAGTTTTGGACAGTCCATAAGCTGATTCTAAAAGCTGAATAAATATGCATGCCTTCCACCGTAAACATGTTAGTTTTGTAACCTGATAGGCTCTCTTATCCAGATGCTTTTGCAGTACTTTAGGGTATCTGAGAAGCTGAATAAATATGCATGCCTTCCACCATAAACATATTAGTTTTGTAACTCTACCGCAGTACTTCAGGGTATCTGAGAACAGTTGCGCTTAACTTTTATAATTAGACATAATATATTTCTATTCCACCGTACTTATGCATGCCTTTCAATGTACTTCACTAGGTCATATGGGATGTCTTTAATTAGATGCACTCAAAAGGTAATTTTGATATTTTCTTCTAATGCATTAATTCTGTATTACCTTTCTCTACTGCGTATTATACTCTAGTTTTGAGTTCTGTCCTTGCAGAAGTTAAAGGAAAATTTCCCCAAAGCTTGGACAATTCTTAGGAAAAATAATTTTGCTCCTACAAAAACAGTTCTCTTGTTATTTGATAGGTCCATAAGACATATGCAACCAAAAGTATGTAGGGACTATGAAGAATTTTCTTACATGCAGAAGAAATGATGGCATTTCAGATTGCACTCTCTCTGCAAGGGAGTTCAGTTTATACTGATAGGTCCATGAAAAGTTATCTGAAACCATTTCACTTTTACTTCTTAAGATGAAGAGAGCAAATTCACAAATACTTAGCGTTTGATTTCACAAGGTCTTACCAAAAATCCTATTTACTGGGCAATTCTGTAGGGAAAAAGGAGTGATATGTTCATAGTATCTCAAGCCCATGTTTTTACATGCAGGGAGGGAACTGTTTTTTTTCCACCATGAGTCGCAATATATCACTCCTAAACTTCAAAACGTCCCAAAACTTTTGTCATCTACCTGGGAATAGTCTCTGAATTCTTAGTAACAATCTAGAAGCAAATCCTTTTTGTTTTTAAGTTCCAGTTCTAAAAAATATAGCTGTAGAGATGTTGAAACTGACTCTAAATAAAATGTATGAATAGGTTCCCATAAAAGGTTTCCTTAACTATTCAAAATTGTGTCATAATTTTCAAAAAATGGATGGTTCTAAAAATGATTTACATTAACAAGCTCGGATTAGACCCATCATAAGTTCAAGATAGATAACTCCATTTGACATGACATAACATTTGAAAAATGCTATGGCAATAGTGATTTCTTATTAGCTGTAATTTCTCTTCTAATGTACTTTTCTGCATCAAATAATAATAGTTTAACAGCAACAGTGAACTGGTTGTGTAACTTTATCTTACACTTTTTGATTTAATTTTTTATTTTATTTTATAACCTCTCTATACTTTGTAAACATTTCTGTGAATTTTTCCCAGCTTTTAATGCACAGTCAAACTAACAGATCACTTGAAATACAACAGATGGCCTTGATTCCTTTCTAAGTAAACTCTGTGCGTATGTGTCTGACCTCTCAGAAATGTATTTGTTTATTTGTGCGCTATAACCCAGCTTAACCACCATGCTTGAAGGGCCTGGGTTAAATCTGGTTTGGTAAGAGCGATTGCTCCTGCTAGTTTCAGAAAAAAAACCCAAGTTTAGGAATCTGGAACATCGGTGTATTTTTTGCTGGTGATACTTAATAATCTTTAGATTTTTACAAAGCCATCATGCAGTCATTGGTGTCCACGGAAAAAATTATAGCATTAGCATGAAGCTAACTGATCTTCTGAAAGCTCCAGTTGTGCCTGCTGTAGCCCTATGGAATCTAAGAATACAACGTCGAGGTGTCCAGCTACTCCACCTTCTACCCGAGCCCATGCCCACAGTAAATGTTGGAGGGGGATGACACTCTTTCCCTTTTCTGCCCCTGTCTATTCCTTTCCCCCTTCCTCATGACTGCTCTGCAGTTTTTCCTTGTAGCTGTTTTCTGCTCATGTTGGGCCATCTCCTTCAATTACAATTAACTTTAATAGTTAACAGATATCTTTATACATTGCAGAGGGCAGCAACGCTGCCTAATTCTCCTGTTTGCTCTTGTAATTGTGTAAAAATACATTCATTTCCCTTAATCTTACCCCAGGAAATGTTCTCTTACACAATTGTTTAGTAATTACAGATAGTGCTATTCTGTTTATTCTTATTTGTCATATGAGGACAGTCACTTTTCTGTAAATGTGTATGTATGGGGAATGAAACATCTTCCCATTTTTTTCCCAGCAAGCCAAGATTCCTATCACCTGGCACAATCGTTTTTTAAAGAAATGCTTCTCTTCTCTGTCTGAATTTTCTGTTGGATGTTCTAATGCATGTCACCCCTGCTGAGACCCTTTCTTCAAGGGCGGATAAAGTAAAGCCATTTTATTTTCCGGTGTTGATAGCTTCCTTCATATAGTCAGACAGGATTGTGTCAGCAACTGTTTCTGATGGAAGTGTGTGAGCATTAGCATATAGAGCAGTTTCTCTTCTTCTTTTTTTTTTATTATTAATGTGAAAGAACATCTAATCTCATTAGAAGAAAATCTTCAGGCTATCTTATGCAGTATTGGCATAATGATTTCATTTATAACCAAGTACTAATCAGAATGCTCTTCAGATGACTATTTCCTCCACTTTTTTGTTTTGCTTTCGTATATGTATGTATGAGAATGTTTGTGCTTTTAAGATGGAGTTAATTGACAGATCATTTATTACGATAGTTGCCAGCTAACAATAGTCAGTCTCTAACAGCTTTAAGGTTATTCTGGAAGCATCCTTAATTCATTCTCCTTATTAGAAGGAATTGTAGAAGATTTTCTAAGCTTGCAAAGATTTCAGAGATAGTCTCTACTTTCAATTTGTTCTTCAAGAACACATCATGCTGTTCTGTTTAAATATTTCCTATTAGATATGCATCTCTTTAGAAGCTTTTAAGGGTCTATATTCCATTTAGCAAGGTATTTTGTAAAACAGTGTTTGAATGTTTCCTCTGATATTTTCATAAAATACTGTTGAAGTCTTTGTGCTTGATTCGCAAAATCTCCCATTTTTTTTAGATAAGTTGGACACTGCCCATATAGCTATTTTATCTGCTTGTTTTCTTTAGTGTCATATACTCTGCTTGTTTTCTTTAGTGTCATATACTCGTATCCATGCAGTTTGAGCACAAACACACAGACACACACACAAAAACCCCAAAACAAAGAGAGAAAAACAGAAAGAACGAAGAATAATTTGGCAAACCATGTGGAGGAATCAGCAACTGAGCAGGGCTTTATTTTCAGAGAACCATGACAATGATTCCAAACATTCAAAACCAAACCAAACAAAACTTACTGAACTGTAAGACTAAGCTGAAATTATGAACACGATTCTCATTAGGAATTTATCAAGATTAGAGATGCTGTAAAATTTTAAGTGATAGCGATTGCTTTGTTGATATGGTGAACATACCATGCCCTAGTTTGGGCATGCCACCAGCTATTCTTTCTTTTTGCTCTTCCCTTTTTGAAAATATACTTCTAAAAGGATTCCATTTTTGCCTATTAAATGGGAAAGTAGGCCTGATTTGATTATTTTATACACTTTTAAGTGACATTTTTGTATTAAGACATTCTAGAAAATAAAATACGAGATCTGCAGATGCTTTACTTTTATCAGATATGAAGAATTAATGCAATAGCCTGAAAATTTAGATCTTTTAGAAGTGTATGTAAATTTTTTGTACTTCTATCTCTTGAAAAGTTTTATCAGAAGATGCCTGCAATTTCTATGCTGGCTGTGATCAACACTCCATTTCATTATCTGTTACAGCTACAGAGTACCTGTGGTCTGCTCTGTAGGCAGCAAGTGTAGTCCGGCAAATTGACAGGTAAGCACCACATACATTTGGACATGCCCTGACTCTCACATCAGGCCTTGGAATATGTGATATATATATTTTAAATGTAGGAAATCAGGACTGAACTATCAGTGGAAGCACCAAGGTCTTTCATTTGCATTACTCTGTAAATTAACAGATACAAAATCCACAGTACACTAGATGCATCTACGAAGAGGTACAATCGTGCAAATCATCTGACCACTCCTGTGTCTGTGAAATGAAACTCGTTAGCAGAGTTTGAAAATTATAAGGAACACATACAACTAACAAAATTTTCTTCAGCAATGATAAACTTTGCTGCTATGATTAAGTGATGCCGTCATCAGTTAATTGCTTCTTCTTTTATCCTTATTCTCTTCCTCCACTGCTGTGCTCCTCACTTCACCCATGAACCTTTCTTCCTCAATGAGAGTTATTGTCATGAACCAGGATTTTTATTTTCTGCCTCAGCTAGAACTAGGCCTCCCCTCAGACAGGGGATAGTGATTCACAGTGGTGTCACTTGCTGCAGGAAATTAAACTGGATTATAGCATCTATTTCTCAGCACCTTGTCTGGCTTTCTGCTTTCGTTTCTCTTCACATTCTCTGCACTGTTCTCAGGTGCTGGTACTTGAATATGGCCTTGTCATATTCACGGCTGGCCCTGTTTGGAGCAGGAAATTGGATGTGATGATCCGAGGTCCCTACTACTGAAAGTAGCCTATGGTCTTCATCTCCTTGCTTTCAGAGAAGCAGCACCTGAGAGGTTTGTTCGTTTACTTACACTCCCATGTATATCATGAATTCTCTTTCTAACTCTTCTTAATGTACTAGAATAATTTATTTTCTTCTTGTTTCACATAGAAAGCTTCTTTTTGTAGGTGGCCCTTTGTGGGTTAGACTAAAAGTCATTTAAAACAGTTATGATCTCATTAAACATTTATTAGTAGTTATGTTATTAAAATAATTTTATTATCCTTTGTCTCCAAAGTGGTTGTAGGAGAAAAAATACTTTTTAATTGTTGTTTTGCTTCCTTTAGTCTTTTTATATTATATTAAATTCATGTTTAATCTTGCATGGTATTACTTGTGGAGCTTATCTGCTTATTCTTCTTTGTGTGCTCTAACTGTTTCTGTTCTTCATGACCAACAGAAAAGTGAGTACTCTAAATCTATGATATTTAAGTATGTTTATCACAATAAACATACTTCATAACAAAAAGTTTTGAAAAGTACAAGAATTAAATGCTTAAATATTTTATTTTAGTATCTTGTTGTGACTTAAGTATCTAGTATCTCTGTTTGTGACTAGAGTGGAACAGGTGTATCTCAAGGTGATGGTCATTTCTAGATTTTTGTAATATTGGTGTTCTGTTGCAAGTAGTTCATATCTTTGTGCTTTTCTTGTGAGCCTTAATCTGATTTGGTTAAACATATAGTAGGCTAGATTAAATCTGATCTTGATATAACCCCTACCTATGCATCTGTGACTAAGCAAAACCTGTAAAATTAGATTTAGCTGTGCTTATATTAAATTAAAATATTTAATGCGAGGAAAAGTCAGTTGCACAGAAATATAGATTTGCTTAAATCAGCATCAGGATTACCTTGTGAACAAATGTTATGTATAAGCTCTCGAGTATTACAGTTCAAAAGAAGCAGAAAATATCTATTTTTTGGTGGAATTTTATCAGTTTACTCTCAGTAATCTCCTCTTGTTAGTAGGACTAGAGAAGAGCACAGAAAATTAACTGTCAAAAACCATTTAAAAATATATTTTTGTAATGTTTAAAAACCCTATACCAGGTTAAGATTTATACCCTGAATTTTCATTTCTCATCATGTGAGGGGAAAATGCCTTTGATTTTTACCCTGAAAACTATTTCTGTGGAAGAAGCAGTTGACCAGGCTTCCTAATTTTAATAATAGTTGTGATGATGTTGGTAGGAAATCAGAGGTGTTTTTATTAATAGGCAGCCAGGTAGGTGTGTTCACAAATGAATTATTGTCTTTTTTTAAAAACAAAACAAAACATATTTAGTGCCATTTTTTTAATATCTAGCCAGAGGATCTGTCAATGATAATTTTTTCTTCATTTCCTTAGTTTTCTTTCAAGGCTTTATTCTCGTACCCTGAAAAAAAGGTTATAGCTGCACAACCCCCTAGTATCATCCTTTTCCACTTTGACTTCTTGCCTCCCCTGGCCACACAGCACACATTCTGTCTAAATTGTGTACTGGTTGTTGGTGGTGATAACTATAATCCAAGTTAGTCTTCAGCTTCTTATTACCATGAGGAATGCTTACATTTGTAACCTACAAATTTAAGTGGTCCAAAGGCTTTTATTTAACTTTGCGAGCATGAATTGGTTTGAGAGTTTTCGCAGTATGTATGAGACTTAGGCACTAACATGCCAAAGTCTGAGCCTGTGTCCATTGAAATCAATGTTAATGGCCTCATTGACTTCACTGGTTTCCAAAAAGACTGTCTACTTTAATCAGGGCACTCCCGTGGTGCTGTCTTAAAGCTATGCTTTAGAATAGACATAAGGTGGCAGCATTTCATAGCATAAAAGAACCTAGATTTTGTTATACAAAATGTTGTTTGGAAAAAAAAAAAAAAAAGATTGAAATCCAATAGGATTGGTAACATTTTTAATAAATAAGGAAGACTAATACTGAGAAAAGTAACATTTTTGTTTTGATTAAAGATCGGATAAGTATTTTCGTATTTTTATGTTGCTTATATTACTTACCCGTTGAGGGTCAGCATTGTAATGGAAAAGAGGTGTAAGCAGTTATTTAGTTACGAAGTAATGATTCAGTTATAATTCTTTCTCTATGAGCAACAGTTCACTTTTGGGTTAGTTTTTTTTTCTTTAATGAAGCTCTTTAAGCTCTCTTTCTGTAATTTGAATCACACTTGAGTTTTAGTCCATATTTAGGCAATGTTAGCTTTCATAAATTGATTAAATCTTTACAAAATGTTAGGAAAATATCTAGAAACAGAGTGCCCAATGAATTCTGCCTTCTGTCCAGTATGGAGTTAAATTTCTAAATACATTGTTATCAAATTTCATACATGACGTAGTGCAGTTAAGCTTGTCTACATAATGGGGCTGACACATGATAACAACGTCGTTCTTAATGTAAGTTGACCTTTCGGTTGAAGTTCTGCTCTACTTCTGTCAGAATCATGATGTTCTCATTCTAATTCTTATCATGAAGAGTGGCTTTGCTGCTGAGTGCAAAGGTGATTCCTGTCAGTTGTGACAGAGGGCTGTTTCGCAGGGTTTCTGATTTCACCTTCAGACAGAAAGCAGAATTTGCCTCTAATGCATGGCCTATACTTGTGGTCACGCAGCCTTCGCTCTTTTGAAACCCTGGACATGGTGTGCTGCTAAAATAAAATTCTTATTCATAAAGGAATAGTGCGTTGTAAAGTTAAAGACAAAACAAACAAACAAAAGCATTACGCAAATGAAAATATGTAGGTGATCTTTTTCTATCAAGGAGAAATCTCTTGTGAGGTGGTGGCCTTGTTCTTACAGGATGAACAGGAAGCATGTGTGTAAGTGCAAAGATCTTGTCGTCATTGCTGTAACAGTGAATGCATTAGGCTTAAGTAAATGTCAGCCTTTCCATCAATTTCTACAGGTCCTTGTACACTATCAATCAGCCATGAAAGAAATGTGTGTTTGTAAAAATGCCCTCTTTCTGAATAGCTGTAATAATTTTCACATTTGTCTTATATTTCTGGAAAATACAAGCTAAGAAATATTAGTGTTTCCTAAATGCGAATGAAAAGTGATTCTGATGAACCTGCCCCTTTTTTTTGTGTGGTGGGGGAGGGGATGGTTGTGGTTCGGGCGAACATTTACACAGACTGATTGCGGCAGTTACTTGTTATCTTAGTAGATAAAAGTTTGTAATCTTCATTTGTAAATGCGGACACAGAGATAAACAGCCAAGACCCTGACAAAAACAGAAGAGGATGTTTGACATTCCCTCTTCCTTTCAGCCTCCTTGCAGATTCAGGAATAAGCAAACAGCAAGAATAACTGAGCAAAATGAGCACGCATCAAACGTTTAAGCCCTCCTCCAGCACTTCTTATGTACATAACCAGAAGTCACTCAAGCAGCTGCAGCGCATTAGTTCCAATAGTTTAACAGGCAGCTTTATTGCTCCGACAAAGACCGTGCGAGGCAGTTTCTTCCTCCCATGCTCGCTCGCTATCACAGCGAGTGAGCGATCTTTGGCAGCAGGACTGTGAGAGGAGGGGTAATGTTTAATAGGTTTCTGCGGAGGAGTTGGGTTGCTTTTTTTCTTTGCAGATCATTATCTGTGGAGAAATACTGAGGGCAGGGGACACCATGTTGAAAACAGAATAGGCTGAACTGCAGTTAAAGCTATGTATGCTTCTCTGGAGCTGATTTAGAAGGAAAATATCTAAGCAGTCAAACTAGTCTTACGTTGTATTAGATCTTAGTAAGTAACTTGGGGAAAACATGGCTCAGCAGACAAGTCCGGACACTTTGGCTGTTCCTGAAGCGGATAATTCACATTGTCAAAATCCATGCTTAAATGAAGATCTCGTGAAGACTCTGAGAGAAAACCTGTTGCAACATGGAAAACCCAGGACATCTAGGAAGTCTTCATCTGCTTCTCCCCGCTTGTCTCCTGTTATTTCTCCTCGAAATTCTCCGAGGCTTTTACGCAGGATGCTTTTGAATAGCAACATACCAAAACAGCGGCGTTTCACCGTGGCGCATACCTGGTAAGCACAGAGCAGGTTGTCAGGCTTGCTTTTTTTTTATAGAGCATTGCTGTTAGTGCTTATATTTATTTCTTTAATTTCATGGTGAATCTTGAAAAATAGCTTGAATTTGATAGTTCTAATTTTCCACTCCAATTTCAGATCTGAAGTTTAATATAATGAGTTATATACCTGCTTTTACAAAAACTATTTTCTCTGATTTCCTAGGTAATTATAACTTTTTTTCCCTTTCCCCTCGACACATAAACAGGAGTCTTGGGAAGCACTGGTACTTCATTTTTTTTCTCAGGCCAGAAATAGTAGGCAGAGATTTTTGGGTTTTTTTCTTCAATTTAAGGCATTTATGCTCTCTAACTCAAAAAATGAAAGCATAAGTTTGATTTTTGAGAAAGCTGAAATTGAGAACAGAAAGATAGAGAAGAATGTATACAATATTATACACTATAATATACAATCTTCTTACTAAAAGTAATGATTCTAATTAAAACAGTCACTAGAATAAACAGAGAGAAAAGGCAGAAAGGAATCCCTATGCTAACTGATTCACCTTTGCTACACTTTTATAATTGGATCATTTCTGAGTCATATGTTTGTGAGCAAATTTTATAGAAGACCTTCATTTTGTTACATCCATCTTCGGTAAAACAGCATCATAATTTCATTACTTTTTCAAAATGATATGTATGAGATTATTGTAATTTAGCAGTAGGCTCGCGTTTGCTTTGATGGTCCTGATAGCTTGACATGCTCCATTCTTTTTTTTTTTTTTCTCTTGTGAGATTTTCTTCAGTTTAGTTTTTCAAAGAAAGCTATTATTTAAAGAAGAAAGGACAATAGAAAAATCTTCAGTGAAAGGAAGTAATGTATCCTTAGTAGTGAATGGATTTATTTCTATGCAATTTTATTGGCAGTTGAAATTAGATTTACACTGTAGCTGTGTGACAGATATAAACCCTGTAGGTGCATTGCACATTGTGTATGTGTGTCTGCATTGTTAATATCAGTATATCAGTAGTTAAAATGTTTTTGTATACTGTGTGTGCTAAATTCTAATAAAGCATGCATTTACTGAGAGAAAGTAATATAAATATAAGGATTAATCAGTGATACAAAAATGAATATGTATCATAATAAATAAGAAACAGTAGAGGAGGTTGTCTGTGGTAAGCATGTGGGTGAGTGTTTGGGTTCGTCACCAAGAAAAACCAATGAACCAAAGATAAACATGTTAACTTATGGTGTGACAAATGTAACAGAAGAAAATCAAAAGAAATGCTATTACTCGAAGTACCACATTTAGAGCTATTTTGGAATAGAAGGCTCTCCTTTCATAAAAGAATACTGTTGTTCTTAAAAAGGGTGAGGAGAAAAGAAGCATGCATATACTTAAGAAATACTTGTTTTGAAACCAATGTGCCTGATGAGAACATGTGTTTGTAATAGAGCTAAGTGCAATTAGCAGACTTCATTTTCACTTCACAATTATGCATAAACCCCAAGAATATTAAGGACTTCCAACAATTGGTCTTTACTGAATAATCTGTATACTAGTCAATAAATGAGAACCTTTGGAACAAAACTCAGGCAGAACAGTTTGACATTGTGAGATGAAAATAAGAATTTCTCCCAAGACATACAGAAGATTGTCATACCTGACTGTGTATTATAACAGTTGTAGACAGTTGAGGATGACAGCGAAGGTACAGGAAGTGTGTTAAAGGGGGCAGTGCTGAAGCAAACAGGTTTGGGAAGCTTTAAATGGCAAAGGTGGACACAATATTGAAAAGTGAAATATTGTTTCATCTTCGGAAAGTTTTGAGTTTGGTAGAGTGCCTTTTTCAGCATCATGTGGAGATTAGGAAACGTGTATGTGTTTTTCTTCTTCTCCTTCTCCTCTGAGTGTGTGGAAATACTAATGCTGCAAAATGCTGACACTGAGTAATTCCTACTTAGTTCTAAACTTGAGTCATCTTGGCCACATGTTGTGCAGTGCTAGTAGGGGAAAGAGAAGTGGAAAGCTGAGCAGAGAGAGAGTTAGAATAAGTAACCTGTGAACCTGCAGGGTGCAATAATGTTTCAGACGTCGAGATGGAGGAGAAAACCAAAAGACTTATCAGTGCAACTGATGATCTTTATTGTCAGATGAAAAGAAGCAGCAGAAGCATCATTGCGTGCCTCCAAAAGCTGTTGCCAAATCCTCTCAAGTCTATACCTACTGCTATTTCTTCAACTAATCAAAAAACTGAGATGTTTTGTAATACATTGTTTTTCGATTGTTTGGGTATGTAGATAGCATAGTGTTCCTAATTTCATGTCCTTATAATCTAAGTGGTTTGCAGGAAGAATGACTTTTGGGTATGTTTGTTCCCAAATGTTGTGTTAGAGTGGAACTGTGCTAGGTATCAATTGTTCTGCTGTAGTTATGACATTTTCTGTAAGGACTCTCTATTTTTTTCCTTGTTTCATCTGGTGTGTAGTTTAAGAGCAGTGATTGAATTCATTGTCTCTTTTTTAGACTGCTGTGAACAGATAAAAATGTTTCAAGTTGTGTGACAGTTATTAGGCCACTAGTGTATCATTTGTGTAATGTTAAGTCCTCTGTTTTTTAAAAATCTTGCTGGTTTTCTTTGGAGGTTTCAGTACTGCTGAATAGAATACAGAAGCAACCCTAAGTTCTGAAGGCTGTTACAATGTGGTTAAGCTGGGCTCTTTCAGATCGGCATGAAATGCTTCAAAATTGTTCAGTTAAGCCTAATAAACATCAATTAAGTTGTGGCCTGAGTTTGAAGCAATGTAAGACAGCATGGACCTTGCAATCAAAGCATAAATGCAAGCCTTTCACCAAGCTCAGAGGTCTACCACTGTAATGGACTAGGATGCAATACTGTTGATTCTTAAATGAATCCACTCAATCATGCGACTACTGTATGTCTTATCATGATGATAGCAGTTTACATTTTTAGTCATATGGCAGGAATATTTAGCACTATGTATATGGCCTGGGTGAGAGCTGTAAAAGGTCTTCTTTTTTGCTATATAATGAGGTGTTAAATCATATGATGTGATGTTTATAAACACACCATTTAGAATGGGGAGACGGCATATTATGAGAACGCATGTGACTACTTGTGATTTAAAGAAAAAAAAGTTGATGCAGTATGCAAGCCTTTTCAGTCTTTTTACAGAAGACTTATGATCCACCAGAAATGTTTAATTGTTGTGTTTTTTAAAAACTACATCATGCATCAAAATTGTCATGAAAATTATGCACAAACTTACAGGAGAACTTAAACTGCTGGAGCCACTTAGTTAAGTCTTTCTATAAGTTTTACAGAAGGGCATGATTGGGACAGTGGATATTTCTTTGATTTTGTTTTTAAAGATAGATTTCCATGCATTGCCCTTAGAAAGAGAGTTATTTGACTTTGATTTTGCTTGTGTGAATAAAACAGAAAACCTCTTGATATTTGTTTCAACTTGGAGTTCTTCACTGGCTATTAGCCTTAGCACTTCGTGCAATTCCTTTCCCTTTCTTCTCTATCCTCTTCTCCTGCCACCCACTGATGAGCAAGAGGCTTTCACATTGCCAATGTTAAGTTTTTAGAAGATGGAAAAGATGCTGCATTAGCAGTGTGTTGAAATAAAAAGGTGTGAAGATTAGAGTTGTGTAGGATCTTGATTTACAATAGAGAAATTTCTGAGTAACTTCACTTTGGAGCAATATAATAGCTGGTCTTGCCTACAGATGTGAAACCAAAACTAGTAACTAGCCTTGAACTTCAGTCTGAAACATTGTCAGTCTATGGTAGGAAAACAGCATAACAACTGGAAAGACCCAGTCTTTCAAACGTGGGAGATCAGCACATCAAATATACTGCAGTAGAAATGACTCAGCTTCCCCAGAAGTCTGCATATATCAACTTACTGCCTGCAACAACAACAAAAAAGTAATGCTTTAAGAAATTGTCAATATGACACCACAGCTCATGTTACAGTTGGCCATAGCTGACGTAAATCAAATTTTCTGGTGTGTGTTTGACAGACTCAGTTTCCTTAATCTCCTGGTTACCTCTCTGGGAACTGCTTTCTGAAGCATCCTGTCCCCCAGGCCGCTCTTGTGTACGGAGTCGCTAGGGTGAGATTAGGTCCTGGGGTATATGACAAGACTGCTCCCCAGCTGCATGCACAGCTCATCTGTGACATGCACATGGAGTCTGTGGAAGGATGTTTAGACGCATTGCATCCCACAGTTTTAGTACCTCAGGGGGAAAGTCAGCTTGCTTTTATTCTTCATGGAAAAAAACCTTGCGAAAGGAAAGCAAAAAGAATAAGTATTTGTAGCAGGATAGTAAGGCCACTGCCGTGTAACAAATAATTTGCATCTACTTAATAGAAAAATATAGGGTCAAGGCATGCATGTGCTCCTTTTAGTATTGCCTTAGTGTTTTTCCATGAACAAAATGTTCAGTAAATTTTCCCATTGTAGACAATTTTGGACGGACTGCTTGGGGGGTGGTGGTGGTGGATCTAGCAATGTATAGCATTTAATACTATTAAAAATGGATTTGTTTGTACTTACCTTTCTATTTTCATATCTCTATCCCCACTGTCTCTCTTTTGGGTCTTCCTTACTGCTTTTTAATGTATTGCTTTACGTTTTTGCTGTTTAGACTTGTTTTTTTAAATGAGTTCCCAAACCTAAATTCTTACTATAGTTACTGTCTCTGCTAATATAAGTATGTGCTCAGCAATATACAATACTTTCCTCAGAATTCAAGCAGTCTTTGTCCCCACCCATAGTAAATATTTTTACATTGACTTTGGCACTTGAATACGAAAATGATAGATGCCATAGAAATAGTTTAGGCAGATAGGGGCAGGGTGTGCCACAGAGAGTGTCAGGAATGTGACTGGTATAATGGCATTGATAAACTCACGTCTGTGTTTGTTTTGTGTTGCACAATATATTTTTATGCACTTTTAGCACCAATTACAAAAAACAACAAAACCTTAAGCTGTCAGTCATAAATATGCTGCTATTCCACAACCAAATTTTCTGAAGTTGTTCTGCCTTGATGGATTAGTACTATCTCAGTATTGTAGAGTTTACTATTTTGGAATTTTAGACTCTTCTGAACTATACCTTGCTCCAATTTTCAAAATATATTTTCTTCAAAGACCTTTAAGGCAGATCTGTGTCATCTTGTTCATTGCCCTGTGCTTCTCAGATAACTAAATAACTTCTGTTTGTTATATGAAAAGCCTTGCAAAAGGAAGCTTCATAAAAGCAGAGTGGGATAACTGTGTTAAGAGCATTAAGACAGGATAGGGTTTGTAAACAAAGTATGTTCTATATTAACAGGTTTTGGAGAATTATGCAGAGTGGTTCCAACTTCCGTAGGAAAAGCTTTGATTATTATAAATTAATATTTCAAAGAGCAGCCAGATTGCAGCGTATTTTCCTGATTTAATGAGATGCATGTACTCATGAGATTAAAGGCAATGTTTAATCAGGTTACAGATACAACAAATTTAATTAACAATAATGTCCTTTTGGAACTATTAAAATCAAATGTACAGCTTGAAGAAAAGATTATTTGAGTAAGATGAAGATCAGAGTTGGACATTTGCAGATGTGACCTTACTTGTTTCTTTTGAACTGAGAAAATAAAGTAGCTCTTCTGAGTCTGGAAAAATCTAATTTGATTTTCACCTACAACATCCTTGTCTTTTTAGCACCCCAGTTTTATTCATACTTCATAAATCAGCTGACCAAATATTAATGAAAATTTAAGCAAGATATCACCTGACATATTACAGATGACTCCTAGTGATTCTCAGACTTCTTAGATTGGGTTGCCACATTCATTTTCTGGAATAGTTTGGGTTCCACTCTTCTGTTTGGATGATATACATAAAATATATACAAATTATTTCCAAGAAATAATTTAACTGCTAGTATTTTTGCAGAAATGTCTTTCCACATGTATAGAAAAAATCAATCCGCACATTCCCTTTTTTTTTTTTTAATTCTGTAAGGGGAATGCTTTTGTGTGTGTGTATATGCAAATAGAAAACAGGCTTGCAAAGAGAGCATGCATATGTGTATATGTTTGTGGCTGGGTATGCATATGCCTCTGTTAATGGAGCAGAAGCAAGGAATGAACTATAGGGATATGATGCTGTCTAATATTTGGAGACTTGCTTGCAATATGCTGAGGACTTTGTACAATGATGTTAACTACTGATGACTTTATTTGCTGGAGAGAAAATAGCATTGTTCCTCTACAGCTCAAAGCTGAGTAGGCAGAGATGAGGGCATAGTCCACCTCTTCCTAAAGAAGGAGATGCAAACACTTCTGCATAGCACTGTCTGCATTCACTGAGGGGAATCATATATTAGAGCAGAGCCTCTGGTAGCAGACAGGAGCCCCTAAAACCAATTCATCTTGATCAATGAGCAGTCAAAGACTTGGCTGTACAAACAACCAAGTAATAAATATAATAAAAACAAGTGAGTAAGGAAGAAAAAAAAGAAAGAAAGGGTAACTTTCTCGTCATAGATCTGCTAGTATCGGGTCACTTTTAGTTATTGATTTGAACTAGGTACTACATTTCCTTTTAGAGCTGGAAAAATTGCATCTGTTCTGTCCTTCTGAAAGAACATGTATGTCAGCCACTTTCACTAAGTCACTGCTTTTCATGGCCTGTTTTGTGTTGGACAAAATTTGTCAAAAATTCTGTATGATTTAGAAGTAATAGGGCTGAGTTTCTCTAGTTCTGCCTCTGTTTAGTAGTTACCTCAAAAAACAAAGGCCTGCTTTGCAAGAACTCCTTTATGTCCCCAAACTTTGATTATAACATATATATGTTATAATACTGCATTATATTTCATGCTGTCATTTGCAATTTTAAATATTTTAACTGCTATAGCCTTTTAATATCATCAATTCTGTTTGATTTTTTTTTCCTATTAATATTTTACAAAAAGCTTTAGTGATTTTTGTGGAACAGTCTTATTAGCTTTTGTCACCTAACATTTTAGGAAGCCCATTAGGTCAAACAATCTTCCATTTCGCTTCTTGCTGGATCACTCTTACTGCATTTTACAAACTGCTTGTTATCTTCACTTCTGTTTTACAAGTGTGAATTCCTATTTGTCTTTTGTTTTGGTAATATGTGCTGTTTGTTTTTGCCTATGCCCTAACAGACTTACCGAGGTTTGTCCTGCATTTGACATGTTGGAGTGCTTTCATTCAAGTTAAATTAAGGAAATAAGGTTGTGTAGTAGCCCTTTTCTCTGCTTTGGGATGCAATGCTCCCCTGTAATTTCGGCTTATATTAAGGATTTCATAGGTGTGCTATAATTGCCTATATTTGACTTTAAAGATTTTTTTTTCTCCTCATAGAGAAAAGAGACTACTGTCTCTTAGTAGGTACCTTTCATCTAGGAATACATGTTCTTACAGCTGTAGTACAGCCTGACAATGAGCTGGCTCTTCCTTTTCTCACATTCTCAGAGCTTCAGCTTCCTTGGGCTTTGTAGTTACTTGTCTGTTTTCTCTCCTACTATGTTTCTTATTTCTTAGTGAACTCTTTACTCATACTTTTTTTTAATTTTTCGTGGTACCAACTACCCTTTTTCCATTGATGATCAGGGGCAGCACTTTTCAACATTATAAAGGTTTGTAACAACAGCAGATGAGACAACACTGAGTGAGAAAGAAGGAGAATCTGGGCCTTTCTGACAGGCTGCCAGTCCCACAAAAAGAGCAACTATTACCGAGAACCAGCAATTTCTATCCTGCTGAAAAATGCTGTCTGCTATCCATCTTCTGACTTATTGGTACAGTGTGGCAAGCTGGTGCTACTCAATTCTGTCCTGATTTGGTCTCAGGACCAGCCTCTAGCTGGGGCGAGTAATGTCAGACAGTCAGGCTCTGTCTGGAGCAGAATATGGTCACTGGGTTGTTTTGGGATGTACTGCCAGATCCTTCCACTCATGCCCAACTAATGCCTGTTCCTGATTGCTAGGTGGTAACAGGGCATCTCCTCGCACTGCACAATTGTGAGTAATAACCTTATAAAACATCTACTGTTTAATACTTTGTGAATCAGTGCACAGTGATTCAGTGGGTTGACTTCACCTTTTCTAAATCCTCAAAATTCAGCAAGCAGCCATACCTCCTTATGCCTTCATTGGAAATGTCATTACACTGTACACGCTAGTATTGATCTCTTCTGCTCATCACATGTTCCCTTCTTAGTAAACATTCAGTCTTTTCTATACATTATTTTCAATAGTTTAGCCTTCAACAGGTCTCTGAATTTAGTTCTTTAAAAAAAAATAAAGTACTGAATTCGTATCCCCCCAAAAAAACCCACACTGTGGATGGCTATGCAAGAGAAGTTTTTCATCCTTTGTTTTTGTAAATAAGCATATGTAATTGTATATTATTGTATTGAATATTGTATATATGTTCATGTGTGATAATGCTTTAATTGCAATCACTATGATGTCCTTTTCTTAGACAGTGATTGTATGCTATGTTCTTCAAAGGTACCAAATAAATAAAACATCACACAGTAAATACTGTTATAATGGTTAGAACTAAGTGATTAGAATTCCACTGTGGATATAGTATTCAGAGATTATGTGCAATAGATTATTACTTCTTTAAGTATTTCATACTTATTTGAACAATGTCTGAGAGTGTATGATGTATGCTGTATATAAATTAATCTGTTTATACATTTAATTATCCAGGATCTTTTGTAGTGTTCATGCATAGGCACGCCGTTGTTTTGGGGATTGTCTCTCGGTAATAATTAAGAACTTATAATTAAGAACTTAATTGATAATTAAGAACTTTTCTGTGTATGAATTAATTGTTTGAATATCACCTGTTTGAATATCACCATATTTTATTGTGATTATGTGATGAATCTGTATCGGTTGAGCCTGGAAAAAAATTATTAGAACAAGTATCAGCCGCTTGCTAGAGGACTTTCCACAAGATGTTTTTAAAAGTATTTTGTCTATAGATCCACTTCAAGGCTCCAGCTTGCTTAAAATGAGGTTAAGACAGCAAATAGGCTTTATCCAAAATAGATTTCATAATGTGTGTGTGATTTTTTTCCAGCTTGATTTGAGCAATAAAAGCTTCCATATTAAATAAAGGAAAAATAGATATTTATAAAGTGGCATTCTAATATTGCAACAATTTGCCAATTGCATTCAAATAATTAGTTGATTCAATTGCATGTAATCATATATAATTTGTAGAATACACTCATGTATAATCACAGATAACACGTTACTTTCTTTTGAAGATGTCATGGCTAACTGCAAGATGAATCTGGAGAGGTAGCTATTATGTATTCAGTCTTACAAAGGACTTGCTGCGCAGCAAGAAAGGAAAGAACCTTTAAAACCTACTCCCTCTGCTTCCATCAGTATAATCATAAGCTACTAGTTTTAAATTATTTGAAAATATCACCTACCTATTGGACCTAAATCATCTTTTTTGTTTGAGATATGTATATGCTATATGTAAGTTTATGCTATCATAGGAAATATGATCACATAATTAAACGTGGAAGCCAGTAAAATCACAAAACAAATACTAATTAAGAAGAATAAGTACTGAGCTCACAATGAGCTCAGTTGAGTGCACATGCATGTGCACACACACGTTACTGGGAAAGATACGTTTGAAATTTGAACTAGCATTTCTCCAAGTACGTAATGGTGGTTTTAGAAGAATGCAATGTATGTGAGAATAGCTAAATTGGATTATCCAGCTTGTAAAACAATATTTGAGAACAATTTTTTTATTGAGTGCAACAAATGTGGTCTGGAGACTTGCATGCAGTTCTTCTACGGGTTAGAAATCCTTGTCTGTGGTGATTGTATGATGTGCATGTTCTGGAGAAAGAGTTTGTTCCTATGATCACATAATAATTTGTGACATCTGGAGTCACTAGTGTAGAAGCAGCTATGACAACAGAGCCTTTGGCCTTTAATCAAGAATGACTTGCTGAGCTTGTCTTTCATTTGCCATATATTCTCAGAGCTGTCGTGTTCTCCTCTCTATGTACTGCATTTAATTACAGATTCACTTCTAGACAGACCTTATAAAAATAGAAAAATTTTGTCTGTCTTGTGGCTATGCCACAAGCTGCTGCTTGCAAAATGAAAGAAATGTTATAGGGCTTTTAAGCCCTAGCATAATTAGTCCTGAATTGGTGTGACTTATACAGTTGAAACAACATTGTTAAAACATAAATGAGGTAAAGACAGGTGAAAGACACAAAGCAGTTTTTGTCTGTAAAACTCATTTTGATAATCAGATAGATATAGGTTTATGTTATGAACTGGAACTGTTTAATAGAGTGTTTACACAGAAAATAAATGATTAGGACTTTGAAAGGGAAATTCTAACCTTATGAAGGCGACCCTTATTTTTTACTAATGGAGTTGTGTATGGGTGCTGATGTAAGATCCTAAGCTTAAGCTTTTCTGAGGTAGGCTTCATGAGCTTTGCCGTGAGAACATTAGCTCTCTTTTACAATTTTGAACTGTGTGTATTCTGCAACAAATTATATAAAGTGAAAGAAAATGCTTCATTAGAAGGATAACTTCTGTGGATATTTGTCCTTTTTTTTTTTTTTTAACTTTGACTTCATTTGACTTCATAGTCTTCATTTCTGAAACAAAATTCAGTTCTTACACAAACAACAATTCTTTTAATGATGCTTAGATCTTTGACTAGACTTAGCTCATTACACAGATTCTGTAAGGGTAGCTAATAATGAATAACTTCACAAAATTCACTGCAAACGCATGATTCTATAAAGAAAGCATCCTATTTATGCTAGAGAATTGAAGGATTTTGGCAAAGGAAAAGTCTGCTAAAATATATTATAGTTTGCAGACAGTACGATGGAGGTTGCATTGTAGCCTTGTGGAACCACAAGGGAGCAAGAATGTTCTCAGGTAAGGAATTTGAGATGAAGCATGGAAGTAGCAGGTTAAATGTTTTGGAGAATTTGAATGCAGATGAATAATCATACAAACATAGGGGAGCACTTTCAGCTATCAATCAGTAATGTGCTTTATTAGAACTAGAAGAAGAAATCTGTAGTGAAAGATAGGCTACAGTTTTGTTTTAATTGTGAGACTTCATGTTTTATTTTGTGGGAGGATATTCCGTAGCTGAGGCAGCTATGTCAGACATGCAGTTCATCCAATAAATTGACATAATTTCAAATGCATATTTTACAGAGCCTGTCATTCTTCACTAACACCAAATCTCATATGAGTTTGCCTTTTTGTTAACATTCAAGAAACTTTAAATAAATTATGAAGCTCTAACAATGTTCTCTCAAGTTTTAAATGTCATTATTGTTACAGTTTCTGTCACTACTTTAGGGGATAATGCTACATATGGCTAGGTATGTGAGTATTTCTAACAATATTTTTGATGATGTTTATTTCAGCCTGCATAGCTTGACACGAGTGGTACAATAACAGTTATTCCAGGTCAGAGAGAGAGAGAATTTTACCTATTTACCTACTGATTCTTTTTGCTCTGGTTTCTCAAGCCAGGAACAAGGTTATGACAGCTAGTAGAACATTATCACCTAAATGCAGTTTCTTTCGGGAATTGAGTGTTGGTGACTGCAGACACTTAGAATTATTTGTCCTTAGCAGAGGCACCGCCTAATCCCTTCTCTGGTCTTGGAGAATGAGTAGTAATACCATCCCAAGTCCTATACCACATGTTTACTTCAAAGGGTAGAAAGTCGGTGTTTAATGGTGCAAATTTGCACCTCAACATCCTTATAAAAATTTTAGGATTCTTGTGGTCTCATTTAAAGTTTTAGTTACAGAGTAAATTAACCCAGATGTACTTTATGAACATGCTAGTGCTGCAGGAAACTTAGTTAAACTTGTAGGCTTTCAGTAAAGTATAAAAGTAACGCTTGTGTGTCCTGGAATTGGGAAAATACCATACTTCTGCCCTTATCAGTAAGCAGTATCTAACTGAGATGAAAGCGGGGAGGTGAGCTTATTTTCTTGATAAGCCTGGACTTACCTGTGCTGTCCTCTCTGGGTTAGGCTGTAGGGTGAAGCATCTTTGTTCTAGATGTTCAGTTCCTAAAGCACCGTCTTGGAGCTTGGAACAAAATCTTATAAAAAAAAAAAAAGTAGCTAATGCTACCTTCTAGTTGTTAGCAGTGTTAGCAGCATGGATATTAGAGGCTTAGGAGAAAAGGGGGTTTCATAATGCTGGAGCTTATCTTCACTGTGAAAGTCATCTAATCAGAACCCACTACAGCTATCTGCGTCACTTGTCTTCTCAAAGACTGCCCTTGGTATATTGACCAAAGAGTGCAGTACAAATCAACTGTGATATAAGTGGTCATCCAATTTCAGATTAATTTAACTGTCATGCCGTTATTATTTCCTGAAGTTTAGCCAGTATAAAAAGAAGAAAAGTAATGAATGTTTCCATAGCAAGGGCCTCTTCTGTGTGCTCTTTGCCACCAGTGACAAATGGATTTCTCAGTAGTTCCCTAGTAAACTTCTTATGCTTGTCCTGTCCCAATTGCATGATTTACAGCGTGTAGGGTTTTTGGTACTGATTTTAAGTTACTTAGCTTTTGAGGAACTTTTTTGCCTGTAAAGAAGGGTATTTGAATTCTCCTGAAATGTGATTTTTATATATGTATATATATATGTGTGCGTGTGTGTGTATGCATGCACACATATATACACACACACATGCACACACATATATATATATTTAGAACAGTGAATAAAATTATCAGTAGCAGTTTTAAAATAAAAGGTGATGTGGTTTAGCAATACTTCTAGCAATGGGGAAAAATAAATGCTACTACAAAATTAATATTGTTGAGTCATTTTTTTTCCTGTTTGCTACTTTAAGTAAAAGTTTACCTTTCCTCTAAAAACAATATTTCCTAAGCTGGCAGCTTTTGATTCATTCTTTTGAGAAGATATGTTTGGATGAGGGCTAGGAAGGACTCCTATAAAACCTGTTCCTTTTCCCTTTGTTTGAACAGGTCATTATGTCTAACGTATAATTATTAATTTCTTAGTATTCAATTGTTTGAACAGGAAATGGCTGCAAGGTAATTGATCGGCATAGTGAGAGAGGGAATTCAGATACCTCCAAATTTTTCATGATGAACTGTAAAGCACAGTTTTAACATTTGAAAGAGTTTGTGTTGCGTAAATATATGTTCTGCAGGATATTACTTTTATCTGTATCTAGATATTCCTGTTAAATCAATCTCTCTCTCTCTCTCTCTCTCTCTCTATATATATATGTATCATAGAGATGTCAATATAAGGCCGCAGTAGGAGGGGAAGGAGGAACGAACTGTTTGATGCATTTGTCTCAAAAGAGCAGAATAGATGCATAACTGCTGTGTGATTGCTGTATGCAACCGTTTAACATCATCAGAAAATGTGTTTCTCTAGCTCAGAGAGCAGGGGCATGCATAAACAGAATATAAACTAACTTATACTTGCAGTAATAACAGGCAAATAAGTGTCATTGAGTTTAAGCAAATTCGAGTAGTGCAACACAGAGCCTTATGAATATAGAATAAGATTGAGTCCAAGTGTGTTGGAATTCCAGTGTCTGCTATCGTCTCTCATTCTGTATTTTTTACAAACTTGCTTATATTCTTCTAATTTTCAAGTATATTAAAGTTTTGTGAGATAAATACTATAATGTTCTATTTAGCTAGTATTTTTCTAGGGCTTGCCAGATATGAAGTGCAATTAGTGTTTGCTGGTCAAGATGTTCACTTTCCATCTTCTAAATATTAAATGTTTGTTCAGAGTTTCAAGTAATGCCAGCATTCTAGATATTGTAGGAATCTTTAAGAAAACACCCTGCTTGCTTTGAACGTATTAACTGAAGCAAGACAAAACAGAAAAAAAACCACAAATACCAGCTTCAGGGGTGTTTTTCCATGCAATTTTAAGACTATATAATTTGGAAAAATAGTATAGGGGAGTATGACTTAAATAAACTTTAGTTCTGAAGCACCTTTGCTTTTTAAAAGTTCTATATCTATATCTATGACTTTTCATTCATTGTTTTTATTTCCAATATCTTTTCCTCCTTTCTTGTGCACTTGACATAAGGCAATTCAGCATGGCATACATCATGGGGATTTCCTGCTCTCAGAACAGCTAAGGAGACACAGTTGGAGATGAAAGAAATGGGTATCCAGAATAAATCTTTCCTCATCATTCATGTGCTGTAATGGGTCACTTGGGACAGCAGTCCTAACTACAATTCACAAATACAACTGTGGTGATACTTGGGAGTAGACAGGAATTGCTGTTTTCTGCTCGGTCCTGGAGGCATTAACTATTGCAGTGGTGCCACACAGACGAAAGTGTAGTGAACTTGTTCATACATTTCTTCATCAGCTTATGCTATGACATAATACAAATAAGGATTCATTTTCCTTCTGACAAAGTGCTGAGACAGATTTTTATAGGTTCCATGGTAAATTTCCCTGACATTCCCTAGAATTATTTGTTTCTGTCAAAGAACCATATTGTAGAGCATACAGTTTTAATTTGTTTTATTGATTGCTTTCTGAGCTATGTATTAATACTAAGAAAGTACTGCACAAAGGATGGCTTCTGTATTTTACGGTTGTATCAACTAAAATGTGAAGTTCCAAAACTGTGGAAAAAAAGTAGTAGAAGGTATCCACTTAGAACCAGAAGAAATCAATAGAATGATTTTGTTCAGGGCAACCGTAAAAACAAAAAGGGCATGTGAAACGTTTTTTTTAATGTGACAAAGAACTTCATAACTTTTTCCATAGCAACAATTCATTTCAACTGTAGAAAATCTGTCAACAGCTTTACTTAGTATGTCACTATTTCTAACAACAGCAAAAGACTTGAGGTTATATAATGCAGCCTTATTGTATAAATTTTTGGGGGCATATTGACATCTGAAATTCTCAGAGGAACTGAGGGAACATTCAGTGACAGAATATTTCCCCCAGTGCAAATTAGTAATTTGTGTTTACTGTTTTGAATTACTTTGGATGTTTTGCAGGCATTTATATTTTAAAAATTTTATTAATTTAATAATGTGTTATGAGAACTGCTTTGGTGGAGTTTTTTATTATTATTGAATAAGCTTCAACTATACTGATACTTTTTAAAGAAATAGGGTGTAGAGATAGAAAATTATTTTTTCTTTTTGTTGGTGTTGTAACGAACATGATGCTCTGAGGGGCTTTGTATTTTTCACATATGTTCGCAGCTGACCTTACATGTAAAATGCAGTGATTTGGAAACAAATGGGGCTTCCTTTCCATCCCCAAAATGGTGGGGATGAGAGGCCTTGTATTTAGATGGGACTGGGCTGGCAGCTGTCACACCATTGCAAACATCTTGGGACCCATCTCTAGGATGCTGGGAAAATAGTGAAAAAGAGAGAACTTGATGCTTTTCTCTGTGTTATCCAGAGGCAGCAACTGCTTGTTTTTGGCAGGGCAGCAGAGGTGTCCAGAGAAAGTGAAGCCAATTCATTTGCTTAACTTTTATCTTCATTTTGTTTTCTAATGAAAATTAGCAATACACAGTTTCTGCCAGTGGAAAGTTTGGCCTGGATACTGTGACTAGGACCATATGAAAATATACAAATTTCTTAAAAATGAGCAAATGCTAGCACCTCATTAGCCAGAGCCAAGTCTGCTCCTTACTTGTAACAGCTGAGGGCCAAACCCGAGCTAATATATTTTGCTTGTCATCAGTGTTATCGTCTCTGGTATGTGCTGCACTAACCTTGACTATGCAGCTCACTGAAGGGGCAAGCAGTGTAAAAGTGTACCTGGCTTCAAAAGGTTTAAACTTATCTGGGGTAAAGAGAGAGCTGAACAAAATTATTTGGAGCAGGGTTTCTCTGCCTGAAAACTGCCTGAAAGCTTTTGTGCTGCCCCAAAATTCTGTTTCCTAGTTTGTTCATTATACAGTTTCCAAGCTCTGTAGCACGTGAGAAGGGCAAACTATTGTTGCTTGGACAGGTTTGGAATGGCAAATTCTGCTGTTCTTAATGTTGGAGTTGGAATTGGCTTTAAGATCTTAATATCCTTTCCCGTGGTAACTTTTTTTTTTTTTTTTTTTTAGCAAAAGAGAGAAATACAATTTCTCCTTCATTACTCCTCTGCAGGTGTAGCAATGCTGCTACACCTTCAATATTTGTGTTAAGAATGATTTGACAAGGAGATAAATGAACTCTCTAGTATGGTGATGGAGGATCCACATAACACCGGACTAAGATAGTACATTAATCCATCTAGGAAATAGTGGCAGATGTTTAATAGGCAGTATTGCATAAATTGCTGATTTGTAGGTATCTGTAGGAGCTAAATTTTATATCTGATTCAGCTGGAAGAATTATGACTGCTTAGAGTCTAAAACTTGCATTGAAATTATCTGATTTTTAAGGGATGACAATTTTCACTCCAACACTCTGAAGAGACATTATAATTACATATTAATCTTAGAGCAAAGAATATGAAGTTGATAACATTTGTGGTGCAAATGATCAATAATTTATTTTCTTAAATATTGAAGTCAAAATTCTGGAATCTCACACGCTAGAGTATACTCAGTCTCCTTTCAGATGTGCTTTTCCTTAGGTGCATACAGAATCTTCTTCGGATGTTAAATGTAGCTTTTAAATTGAGCTAGTTAGAATTATCAAAACTTGTTTCTGAAAACACATTTCTTTGCTAGAGTTTTCTTAGTACTGGTGGAATTGCAAAAATTGCTTTCTCTGTGATGTCCCAATTAGGTAGGGGGATCCACTTGTATCCATTATAATGCTGGGATCCAGAGAGGTTCTTTATAAGACAAAATGTTTTGAAATTCTTAATTTCTGTGAGGAAAAGAGGAGGAAATTAAACTTAAGAGACAAATCAGATTTTAGAACTTGAATATATTTCAAGCTTTCTGAGGAGAAAAAAAAAGTGTAAAATTATTGTAATACTAGCAGTTTTCTTAATGTAAGAAAACGGGGTTCTGCTTTAAACTTTATTATCATTTAAAGGTAGGTTTGCCAAAAGCAATGATAATGAATTAATTTTGCAGAGAACATTACTTTGTGAATAAACTTTTCCATGTCCTAAACCCAGCAGAAATGTAAATGTTTTCTCAAATATAGATAGCAAACAAACAAAATTCCAGGAACAGTTATTGCTGCCAGTGTGTGGTTGTGATGGTGAAATAAAAATATATTGACTTAAGTATTAAAAAGAAAAAAAAGTCAAATTAGGTATATAACTGTAATCTACTGTTGTTAAACTGATTGTTAATCTGAGAATATTTTAATGTATGTCAAAATTATACTGAAGCTTTAAAATATATTTTATCATTTACTATAATAGTGATAAACTGAAAATGTAGATTAAAAAGGAACGGTTCAGGAAAGCATGATCCACCTATCCTTGTTTCTGATAAGCTTAAACCCAGAATGCAGAGATATTGCCAGCAGTTTTGTTTTATTTGGGAAGAGAGAAAAAATGAATAAAATGAAGATCAAAATGACAAAATAAGCCATTTCCTTACAAACTGTTTCTCCTCAGACACAGGCTAGTGCTTAAGTAGGAGGCTAGTGAGATTTCACTGCTCTTTCTGCTGTGCTGCTTGCAGCAGACTCTGAAGTTGTCTGAGAAACACCAGGTCTGACACGCGGGAGATGATAGGTGTGGGTGCTGTCAGAAAAGGTCTGCTGGCTGCTCAGGGCAGCAGTGACTTTGAGGCCACCAGCTCGTGATGGGGGCTCAGCGACCTCCTCGCAAGGGCTGAGCCCAGAGGGACAAATGAGCAGGTGGGAGGAACAATGTACATGTAGTGACTGTTACGATAAATCTATAGTATTTAATTAGGGAGAGGAAGTGCGAGTTTTGTTTGTCTTTCCCTAATACAATTTTATAAGTTGCATTTCTGTAGTGACACTGGGAAACTGTTGCAGCTGGGGAAGAGGAAATATTCTACTAAGGTTTACAGCAACATGGTTAAATTTGCAGATCTGCAAGACCTAGAGTTTTTTTTAAAGATTCTGGGTCCCTACGGAGACTGATGTGTACAATATAGTGAACACTCTAGAAAATCAATCAAAAATAATAGGATATTTATTATAACCAGTCAGTAATTAGGTCATTCATTTTCTCTGAGTTCTCATTTGTAATTTATATATATGTATCCATGCATATATTAATTTAGAGGTCAGTTTGGCCAACTAAAGTAAGATTACTTTAACTCAGAATGAGAATGTACATTGCTGTTTTATATAATTTGACTAAATACATTAACTAACTTCTTCAGTGGAACAGTTGCTACTCAGTGCATTGGATCCCACTGAATACCCAGAATTCTGGTTGATTTCTGTTCTCTGACTTATCAGGGTCAATAAGGAATAATGTCAGGGCACAATATTTTATCATTGGACTGTTTTTTTTTTCTTTTTTTAGTTTAATAACAGATTTCCAGCAAGGGACTTTCTCAAAATAGTGAATGGATTGATTGTATCAACAAACAATATTTTAGAGCAAAGCTATTCTCCATACAGAGTACCTAGAAAGGGGGGTCAAAAGCAGCTTGGAATACATGGGATGGAAGAAATAGAAGTGTTTAAGAGCAAACAACATCCCCCTAGGATAATAACGAGGAGTTGTAGCACCTTTAGGAGCCTTTAGGAGCAGAAAGCTGTGCATTCCTCGAGCTTTTCTGCGTTGCCTGGAGACTGACAGTGAGGTTGCCACCTTCATCTGCAGTCTCTCCGCTGCAGTGTGTCTGGGACACTGGCATGAATGGAGCTTGTGAGGGAAACGATCTTAAAGCCATTTACTGAATAATTTATTCCAAAACGTGACTAGTCCTACTACATGTCAGTACAATTTAAGACTGTATAGAAAACATGAAAGCACTTTTCAGTATAGTAATTAAAGCTCTTTGAGTTCTGTTAATCAGTAATGTGTTTTCATTGCGTACAGACACAGAGCTACCTTCATAATTCAAAATAACAATTGCTAGTAGCTTATCTGGATAACTGATATGCTGCATACTTGGCACGGATAGATATGTTATAATGCTGTTTCTAGAGCGGAAACTATCATATGGCTCAAGCTGCTACGTGTTTGCAAATGTTATAATTTGCAATATATATTAAAACAATAGTAGCCTTAATAGTTGGAAAGATAGAGGAATTCTGCATAGCTCATTGGAAAATGTTTTTTCTATTGTATCAAGTTCTGAAAAAGAAAAAATATTGATACATAGGTAACACAAAAGGTAAAAAAGAGCTCTAGGATTCATTGCAGATAAACCGTGAAAATATCAACTCTGTGCTAAGTGGAAACAAAAATATATTCAGAATATTAAAAGTTATAGAATTAGTGATTAAAAACAAGGAGCAATTAGAATATGATTTTTGAGTTTGCAGAACGAGTGACGATAGGATAAAATATACATACCTGTGAGTAATACAGAATGTAAGTAACAAGCAATCGTTCACTATTTCCTATTCAAGAAGGTCACTTAATGAAATGGCTAGGTGGCAGGTTTTAAACAAAGGGGTTTTTTAATGATTTTTTTTCACTTTATTTGGATGCAAAAGCACACATGAGTTCAAATGTGATTAGAAAAAAATCCTAGCAGAAAAGAGCTATTAGACACAAGGTTTCATCCATGGCTGCCACTATAGCGCCCTGACTTCAAGGATTTCAGTTCTGGTTGAAATGGTTCAGCAGCATTTAAATGTGGAATATGACTGTATAAGAGCAAATAAATCCAACCCATCTTGCCTGAATTTTAATATTTTTTAAGAGTTGGTTGCCATCCCCTTAAAGGCTTCATCTGTTCACCTGAATCGGCTAAGTTATTCGCATGCATTCTGAATACGTCTGCTCAGTGAAAATGTTAGGCAGTTTAATCAGCCTCTAATTCTGTTGAGTTAATAACATTGCCTGCTCCAGGAGAACACTAATTCTTCTTTTGAAGGACTTTGGTTTGGCCTTCACTGGAAAAAAGTCATGACCTTTTTTTAAGTATGACAGCATATGGCACTTTGGTGACGTAGTTGTTTTGATTTGATTTATTGATTTCACTTGATTTGATTTGATTACCTGAATGTGCCTGCCTGTTTCTTTGTGTTTCTAAGGTACAGAATTTAGCAAAGGTTTGGGGGAAAATACCTCGTTCAGAACAGCTGAGGCTTAGGAATTTCTTATTTATGTTTTATTGCCAAAAATCAATCTAATTTGGTCTATTAGAATATAAGAAATCATGCAGTCCCTTTCACCTAGATTAATTTTTGTCAATATGTAAGTGCAGAGCAGAAATTTTACAGGAATTTCATTCCATTGCTTTTAATTTTAGGATATGAATTATTCTATTTCCTTTGTTCAGTGCCTGTTATTTGTTATTCAAATAGAATCTGACTTAGAGTGTTCAATAAATATAATTAAGGAAGAGTTATGGTTTTGATCAGGTATGGTACACTGCTGTCTTACTTTTCTTCTATAAATAGTGTTCTTGCAGAACAATGTAAAATCTGCTGCTGTTTTTGACAGTGTTTTAGCTTTGTATGTGTGTGACATGCATCAGTAACGTGGAAGGCAGAGAAGGTGGGGGGGATTAATTCGAAAGGACCAGTGAACAGGGAAGCAGCAGCTTGCTGTCAGATAGAAATACCATTCTCAGGAATTTCAGAAAGCATTTCAGCTGACTGGGGACATTTTCTCTGATTATTTTTTGTTTGTTTTAATATTTCCTTTATTGGAAAGATTTCCATTGCCTGTTTTCTCTCTTTAAAGCAGAAATTTGGGTAGTATTAGAATTTAAGACTTAGTCTATCGTAGAAGGCACAAAAAAGAAATTTAACTTTTATGTTTCATCTTTTCAGGATTTTACATTTCTATGGGGTTTTAAGGATGAAAAAATGAAAATGAGTTTACTCACAGATTAAATATCTGTCTAAAAATCTAAGGATTTTAGA